>NW_016813134.1:193855-304921 GCF_001698545.2 Rhinopithecus bieti
ATATATAATATATAAATATATATATATTTCTATAATGTAAAATTTTCATGTTAGCCATTTTAACTGTATAATTCACAATGCTATGCAATCATCACCACTATTTATTTCCAAAGCCCTTTTATCATTCCAAACAGAAATTCTGTACTCTTTAAGCAATAACTCCCCATTCCTCTTCCCCCATCCCCTGGTAACCACTAATCTACTTGCTATCTCTGTGAATTCACCTATTCTAGATATTTCACATAAGTGGAGACATACAGCCTTTGTCCTTTTGTATGTGGTATAAAAATATGGAGTGCTTCACAAATTTGCATGTTACCTTTGCAGAGGAGCCATGTTAATCTGTATCATTCCAAATTTAGTATATATGCTATCAAAGCGAGCACTTGGGTGCTTTTGACACATTTATTTCATATTGATTTGTAGAAATTCTTCATATAGTCTAGATACTAATACTTTTTAAATTAAGTTGCAGATCTTTTCTCTCAGTGTGTGGCTTAACTATGTTTATGGTATCTTTTTGCATCAAAGTTTTCATTTTATTAGTCAAGTGTATCTGTATTTTCCTTTGTAGTTTGTGCTTTTTGTGTCCTGTTTATGACATTCTCCTCCTTACAGCCCAGTTCATTTAGCTATTCTCCTATGTTATATTCAAAAAGATTATGAAGTCTTCCTTTTAGTATTGGTCTTCAGTCCACCTGGAATTGATATTTGTGTGAGAAAGGAATCTAATTTTATTTTTCAGATTGTCTCGGCAATGCTTATTGAATGGTTTATCCTTTCTCACCATTTTGTAATGTTTCCTTTGACATGGATTTTTCATATATACATTGGTCCTAAATCTCTATATCAATTCCATATTGTTTTAATTATGGTAGCTTTAAAATAAGTTTTGATAGCTGATAAGGCAAGGCCTTCCATTCTGTTTGTCTTCAAAATTGTCTTCTTTATTCTTGCCTTTGCCTTTGAACTTTAGGGTCAAATTGTCACATTCTTCAAAAATATTATGGGCATTTTTTTGTATTTGTATTGAATCTACAGGAAAAATTGGGGATAATAGTCATGAGATTTCTCACCCATAAACATAGTATATCTCTCCAGTTATTTAAATGTTGTTTAATAAATTTTTATATGGTTTTTTATAAGTCCTTTAAAACTTCCTTAAGATTTGTTCCAAGATACATTAGAGTTTGTATTGCCATTAAAAATGCTGTATTATTCACATGGACACAAAAATGGGAACAACAGACACTGGGGACAGCTTGAGTGAGGAAGGCGGAGGCAGTGGTGGGTTGCAAGGCTACCCATCAGGGTACTATGCTCACTACCTGGGTGATGGATCATTTGTACACCAAGCCTCGTTTACCCATGTAACAAACCTGTACATGTACTTCTGGAACCTAAAGTAAAAGTAGTAGGAGAAAAAATGCTGTATTGTTAAAAAATTACTTATTCTTATTTGTTGCTGATGTTTAAGAAAGCAACAGATTGTTATATATTGACTTTGTAACTAGCAAAGTTGCTCATGATTTATGTTTGGTCTAATGATTTGCCTGTACAGTCTCTTGAGTTTTCTACAAAATTTTGCTGTCTGTGGCCTAATGTAGTTTTCTTTCTTTCTGTCCTCTCCTTATATTTTTCATCTCTCTTTTATGTCTTACAGGGCTAGCTCGGGCCAGCAGTGAAATGTTGACTGGAAACAAGAAGAGTAGGCATCCTTTCTTCTTCCCAACTTTAAAGAGAATGCTTCCGATGTTTTGCCATGAAATGTAATGTTTTCTCTGGGCTTTGGATAGATACCGTGTCTCAAGTCTATTTCTACTATTTTATTAAATATTTTTAAGTTGTGAAAATGTTCTGAGTTTTAATCAAATATTGTGTTTGTGCCTATTGAGATGATCATATATATGTTTTGTCCTTTAATCAGTAAATGAGGCAATAGATTTCTCTAAAATTAGACAACTTTTTCAATCCTGGGACAAGGATTATGTCAGCTTCCTAATATCACTCGGGAAATACATCCTTGAGTGTTTGGGGTAGAACCCATTAACAAAACCATTTAGAGTTAATGTTATTTCTTTTTTTGGTGGGTAGATTTTTAATTACCAATTCAAATTCTTTCATGATAATCAGTTTACTCAAATATTCTATTTTTTATTGTGAATCAGGTTTGATATATTGTATTTTCTTCTCAAGAAAAATTGCTATTTCATTCAAATGGCTCACAGTATTTTCTACTGTTTTAAAGTTTCTATCCATATGCCCTCTTTTCCATCCATAACATTATTTATTTTTGTTTTGTCCCATTACACACTCCACCCCACCTCTTGCAAACTAGCACAGTCTTGTCAGAAGCTTTTTTGTATTTTATTAATTTATTTTTTTCAGTGAGTAAGCTTTGAGATGTGGGGGCCTTGTTGATAATTTCTTTAGTTTTCATTCCCGTGTTTACATATTTATCTTATCAATTTTCTTCTATTCTAATATTCTTTCTAGTATTCCAAGGTAAGGTATAGATTCCCTGTAGATACCACTTTAGCTGCATGCCAAGGTTTTGAATGGTAGTGTTATAATTATCATTAAATTTTAAATATTTTTCTGTATGCATTATGATTCCTTACTTAAAGTTTATTTAAATGCATTTTTCAAAGTTTCTTTGGTTATTGATTTCTGATTAAATTGTGTTGAGGTCAGAGAATATGATCTGTATGACAAATTATTTAGTCTTTATTGAGCCTTGCTGTTTGGCTGATAAGTCGTCAGGTTTTGCAATTGTTCTACATCTACTAGAGAAGAATGCATAATTGCTAGCGGTTGGATAGGGCTCTATAAACCCACTAAATTAAATTAAGTTGTTGCTTTCTTCCATTTACTTACCAATTTTCATCTGCCTGATTTATAAATAACAAAATGAATTATGTTAAAATCACTTTCTAATGATAGATTTGTCCATGTTTTCTTGAGATTCTGTCTTTTTATTCTTTATATAATTTGAGGCTGTGTCTTAGGTACATAGAAACTCAGAATTTATTGTGTTCCTAAAAGAATTATTTCATTTATTATTATGTAATGATCCTTTTTATTATTAATAATGCTTTTATTTTAATATTTATTTTGCTTGGCATTAGTCTAGTTATCCCAGTTTTAAAAAACAATATTTGCCTGTTTTTTTTTCCTATCTGTTTACTTTGAACACATGTGAGTCATTATGTTTTTGGATGTGTTTCTTCCAACAGTATACAACTGGATTTATTCTTAACCAATCTGATGTTTGCTTCTAAATGATGAGTTTATTTCTGTTTTTATTTATTCTGATTGCCAGTAATTTTGGATTTATTTCCATTATCTCTGTTTGTGCTTTATATATACTATGCTTTTTTATTCCTACTTTCTATTGTACTGATTAATTTTCATTAATCCTCTTTTTATCTTCCGCTTATCTAGCAGTGGCCACTTTTAACAGTTTAAAGCATGGTTGATTTGACAACATCTAAAATTATTCAATATTTCTGCTTGCTTTCAGAATGGTACCAGGGTATTAGAAAACTTTCAGCTTTCCAACTCCCATCTTAAACACAGTTATTCAACATTTTAGTGTTATCTTGTTTTTAGAAACACTAATGATTTACCCGCATGTTTACCATTGGGCAAACAAGTAAACTTTCCTCTAACTTTGCTCTTCCGAATTATTTCCTTCATTCCTGAAATAGTTCCTTTAGTAGATCTCTTAGAGATAGTGTCTTGGTGGTAAATTCCCTCAGTCTTCCTTTAAAGTGTCTTTATAACATTTTTTTTTTTTTGCTCTTAATCTTGAATACAAATTTATCTGAATATAGAAACTTAGGTATATACAATTTTAGAATTTAAAATTTTATATATAATTTTATTTTCTTTCTATATGTACATCTTGCTGCTGAGAAGTCTAATCGTCATTTCATGTGAGTAACTTCTCATTTCTCTCTGATAGCTTTAAAGTTTTTGTTTTCTCTATCTTTGATGTCCTTTAGTTTCATTATGATTTGTCTAGTTAGGAATTTTTTTTTTTGTTTATTCTGCTCAGAACTTCTTAAATCTGCTTCTTGAATCTGAATAATTCATTTGTCTGTCAGTTCAAAAATTTATCTGCCATTGTTTCTTTAAGTATTCCTTATCCTCCCATTCCTTCCATTATTTTCTCCTAAGTATTAAATAAATTAAGCATCACCCATATTTCTCAATGGTTTTTAAGATTTTACATCTCTTTGTTTTTCTGCCTTACATTATAGTTAATTTTGAAAATTAATTCAAGTTCAGTAGACCACTCTTCAAGCATATTTAATCTCTTGAACCTATTCATTTATTTTAAATTTCAATGTCTAGTTAAAATTTTCCTGTTCTATGTGGTTCTCTCTCAAATCTATAGATTCTTTTTATAGTGTCTTCCTTTATTATTTAAAATACTGATATCTAAAAGTCTTTCTTTGATAGTTGTATAATAGGGGTCTAATCTCGTTTTGGGAATTCTGTGGACGTTGTGTGCCTCTTGCATTTTCTTCCCCCTAATGTTCCCAGGGTATTATCTGCTTATAACTGCTTTTTTCAGCTGAGTTCTTGGCTTGGGAGATCTGAGATTATTCAAGTAGCATAAATTTGAATTTGAAATCCATATGAGTGAAGGCATATGATAAGAATTCTGAGCGGAGATTATTTTATCTTACCCACTCCACCCAAGCCAAGAGTGGCAAGCATCCTTGTTCTCCTTTAGGACAGTGAGTAAACTTTTCCTTTCCTCCATTCTTTCAGTGAAGGTGTTGCAATTTAAAGCTTCAGATTTTAAATTTGCAGTTGTCTCAGTTCCAACTTTCTGCCTTGTATTCATTCAAAACTTTGTTTCCAACCTGTGTATCTATTAAAATTCAAGTCATTATGTTTCCCAGATTGGGGATCAATCCCTGCAGCGTAAGCTCCCAGATTCATCATTCTAGCTTTTTGTACCTCTTTGTTTCTGTGCTCTTGGGGATACTTCTTATGGCTCTGCAATACATTCACAAGAAGCTATTTCACATGTTATTGAATTTTCTAGATGTTTTATTAAGAGTTGTGTGGGTTATTTTGTCTATAATATTAGCACAAATGAAAGGGTTTTTTTGTTTGTTTGTTTTTTTTTTTTTTTTTTACTATTTATTTTCCCTTTGAGGTATGATACATAATGACATTATTTTTTAGCCAAAAATTGCTTATCTTTTAATCAAGAATCAGTTCATTCATATTTCTTTTTTTCTTTTTCTTCTTCTTCTTTTTTTTATTTATTATTATTATTTTTTTAATAGAGTCTTGCTCTGTTGCCCAGGCTGGAATGCAGTGGCATGATCTCAGTTCACTACAACCTCTACCTCCCAGGTTCAAGCAATTCTCCTGCCTCTGTCTCCCGAGTCACTGGGATTACGGACGTGTGCCCCCAGGACTGGCTAATTTTGTATTTTAGTAGAGATGGGGTTTCACCATCTTGCTCAGGCTGGTCTCGAACTCCTGACTTCAGGTGATCCGCCCACCTCGGCCTCCCAAAGTGCTGGGGTTACAGGCATGAGCCACTGCACCTGACCCAATTCATTCATATTTCTTATTGGAAGTGATTTCTGTAATTTCTTAAAATTTTATTGCATAAACAGTAACTTGCCTTCTATTTGTGTTTTTTTCAATTTCTTTTGTTCTTTCTTTTCTTTTTTTAATAGGGGTTGGGGTTGGGTTCTGTCTGGTGGCAGTAGTCATCCCTACAGCCTGGCTTCTAAAACAATAAATAAATACAATAACCTCTACCTCCCAGGTTCAAGCAATTCTCCTGCCTCTGTCTCCCGAGTCACTGGGATTACGGACGTGTGCCCCCAGGACTGGCTAATTTTTGTATTTTTAGTAGAGATGGGGTTTCACCATCTTGCTCAGGCTGGTCTCGAACTCCTGACTTCAGGTGATCCGCCCACCTCGGCCTCCCAAAGTGCTGGGGTTACAGGCATGAGCCACTGCACCTGACCCAATTCATTCATATTTCTTATTGGAAGTGATTTCTGTAATTTCTTAAAAATTTTTATTGCATAAACAGTAACTTGCCTTCTATTTGTGTTTTTTTCAATTTCTTTTGTTCTTTCTTTTCTTTTTTTAATAGGGGTTGGGGTTGGGTTCTGTCTGGTGGCAGTAGTCATCCCTACAGCCTGGCTTCTAAAAACAATAAATAAATACAATAATTTTTAAAATAGGAGTTATATTTTGCTTTTATTTTCTCTAGTATTTTCAAAGGTATATATATACTTCTTCAGAGTATATTTGTAAAAGCCTTTAAGTATTTCAAGCCACTTTTAAACCAAGTTTAGCTATTTTAAATCAGTATTTCTAAGAGTCTCAATTCCTCCTAGGTAAACAAGAAATGTCACATAGCTTTCCTCTTCTTCTCCTTCTCCTCATATTCCTCTTCTCTTTGGTCCTAATTAATGTAATTTAAAGTATTGGATCTAGGCTTTAGTAATTAGATTTTAACAATATGAGTGTTCTTTACTGAGATTACTTTTACATTTTATTTTAATTTAAAGGGACACAAAACTAACATGCAAAAATCAGTTGTATATATTCACACCAGTAACAACCTATCCGGAAAAGAAATCAAGAAAATCCCATTTATGATAGTAAAAAAAAAATGAACAAAATACTTAGGAATAAGTTTAACTGAGAATGTGAAAATCTGTACACTAAAACTATAAAACATTCATGAGAGAATCTGAAAAGACAAATAAATGCTAAGATATCTCATGTTCACTGGATGGAAGAATTAATATTGTTAAAATGTCCATACTACCAAAAGTAATATATAGATTCAACACAATTCCTATCAAAATTCCAATGGCATTCATCACATAAACAGAAAACACAATTCTAAAATTCATATAAAACCATGAAAGACCCCGAAGAGCCAAAGCAATCTTAAGAATGGAAAACAAAGTTGGAGACATCACATCTCCTGATTTCAAATGATATTACAAAGCTATAGTAATCAAAAAGGTCTTGGACTGGCATAAGAACAGACACATAGACCAATGGAATACAGAAAGCCTGGAAATAAACTCAAGCATATATGGTCAACTAGTTTTTGACAGAACATCAAGAAGATACAAGGCCGGGTGCAGTGGCTCACTCCTGTAATCCCAGCACTTTGGGAGGCCGAGGAGGGGTGGATCACCTGAGGTCGGGAGTTCGAGACCAGCCTGACCAACATGGAGAAACCCCGTCTCTACTAAAAATACAAAATTAGCTGGGCCTGGTGGCACATGCCTGTAATCCCAGCTACTAGGGAGGCTGAGGCAGGAGAACTGTTTGAATCTGGGAGGCAGAGGTTGCGGTGAGCCGAGATCATGCCATTGCACTCCAGCCTGGGCAACAAGAGTGAAACTCTGCCTTAAAAAAAGAAAAAAAAAAAAAAAAAAAAGAAGATACAAAGGGAAAAAGGGAGTATTTTCAACAAATGGTATTGGGAAAACTGGATATCTACATGCAAACAAACCAATTTGGACACTTTTTTTATACCACACACAGAAATCAACTCAAAATGGTTTAAGGACCTAAACATAGACCTGAAACTGTGAAACTCCTAGAAGAAAACAGAGAACAAGATCCCTGACATTAGCGTTGGCAGTGATTTTTTGGACATCACACAAAAAGTTTTGGCAACAAAAGTAAAAACAAACAAGTGAGACTACATCAAACTAAAAGTTTTGCACAGCAAAAGAAACAATCAATAAATAGAAAGGCAGCATACAGACCAGGAGAACATATTTATGAACCATATGTCTGATAAGGGGTTAATATCCAAAATATGTAAGGAGCTCACACAATTCAATATTTTAAAAACCTCCAAAAAACAAAAAACAAATAACCCAACTAAAAATGGGCAAATAACCTGAACAGACATTTCTCCAAGGAAGACATAAACATGGCCAGCAGATGTATGAAAAGGTATTCAACTAATCAACAGGAAAACTGAAATAAAAGTCGTGACATATCACCCCGCACCTGTTAGAATGGCTATTACCAAACAAAATAAGGGGGAAGTGTTCATGAGGGTGTGGAGAAAAGGATACACTGTTGGTTGGAAGGTAAATTGGTGTAGCCATTATGGAAAACAGTATGAAGGTTGCTCAAAAAATTAAAAATAAAACTACCACATGAACCAGAAATCCCTCTTCTTGGTTTATACTCAAAGGAATGTAATCAGAACCTTGTAGAGGTATCTGCACTCCCATGTTCACTGCAGCTTTATTCACAATAGCCAGGATATGGAAACAACCTGTGTCCATCAATGGATGAGTGGATAAAGAAATTGTGACACACACACAACACACACTCACAGAAATATTCAGCCCTGGCCGGGCGTGGTGGCTCAAGCCTGTAATCCCAGCACTTTGGGAGGCCGAGACGGGTGGATCACGAGGTCAGGAGATCAAGACCATCCTGGCTAACACGGTGAAACCCCGTCTCTCCTAAAAAAAAATATAAAAACTAGCCGGGGGAGGTGGCGGGCACCTGTAGTCCCAGCTACTCGGGAGGCTGAGGCAGGAGAATGGCGTAAACCCGGGAGGCGGAGCTTGCAGTGAGCTGAGATCTGGCCACTGCACTCCAGCCTGGGCGACAGAACGATAATCTGTTTCAAAATAAAAAAAGAAATATTATTCAGCCCTAAAAAAGAAGATCCTGCCATATATGACAACATGACTGAACCTGAAGGGCATTGTGCTAAGTGAAATAAAGCAGACTCAAAAAGAAAAATACTGCATCATCTCAGTCATATTTTTTTTTGAAACAGAGTGTCACTCTTGTCCCCCAGGCTGGAGTGCAGTGGTACGATCTTGGCTCACTGCAACCTCCGCCTCCTGGCTTCAGGTGATTCTCCTGCCTCAGCCTCCTGAGTTGCTGGGATTACAGGTGCCCACCACAAAGTCCAGCTAATTTTTGTATTTTTAGTAGAGATGGGGTTTCACCATGTTGGCCAGGCTGGTCTTGAACTCCTGACTTCAGGTGATCCACCGGCCTTGGCCTCCCAAATTGCTGGGATTACAGGTGTGAGCCACCACGCCCAGCAGTAGAATCTATTTTTAAAAGTCAAATATGTAGAAACAGAGAGTAGATCAGTGGTTACCAGATAGAGGGGGGAGAAAATAAGAGATATAGGTCAAATGGTACAAAGTTGCAGTTATGCAGGATGAATTAAAAAAAAAATTAAAAAGCAGTCTGCAAATATTTAGACATCTATTTTAATTGATTTTATTGCTTGACACCAAATTTCAACTCTTTATCAATTGGAATATATTTTTAAGTAATTTTTTTCTAAGGTGTTGCAAATTTTCTGAGACCTGAAAATGTTTGTTGTTTTCAACTTGCTGGATTTATATGTATTTTGTGCTACAAATTTTCCCTCTTAAAACTTTATTGCTAAAAACCAAACCAAACCAACAAAACCAAGAAAAACCCAAACTCTGTAGCTCTTGCTTCATTTTTTCCCTAGAATTTAGTGTTCTGAAATTAATATTTATTCCACTATAGATATCCTGTTTTTCTATGTGGCCATGAATGTGTCTGTGTGTGTTCTTGAATAGATGTAAAATTTCTTTTAAAAAATCCATATGGTTCAAAACGTTATCTAGATGAGACTATCACGTCTTTATTCAGCTAAGAAAAATTTTATGCTTTCATGGTTTTGTCTTTACTTTCATGGCATTTGTACTGGTTTCTTTTTAAAGAACTCTGAACTCTTCTTGGAACTCTTTTGGGGACCCTTTAAGGTCCCTAGCACCTTGCAAGCAACTAGCACAATTTTATATAAGTTGGTTCTCCATTTTCTATGTTGTTTGTTTTGTATTTTCTGTTTCCAGTTTTCTTTTCTGTTTATGTTGTATGCATTTTTGGAAAGCTTCTCCAGTTTATCTTTTATATCTTTTTTTTGTTTTTTTTTTTGAGACGGAGTCTCTCTCAGCCGCCCAGGCTGGAGTGTAGTGGCGCGATCTTGGCTTACTGCAAGCTCCACCTCCCGGGTTCACGCCATTCTCCTGCCTCAGCCTCCCAAGTAGCTGGGACTACGGGCGCCCGCCACCACGCCCAGCTAATTTTTTGCATTTTAGTAGAGACGGGGTTTCACCGTGTTAGCCAGGATGGTCTCGATCTCCTGACCTCGTGATCCGCCCGCCTCAGCCTCCCAAAGTGCTGGGATTACAGGCGTGAGCCACCGCGCCCGGCCTTATCTTTTATATCATCCATTTAATGTTCAGCAGCAACAAACGTAGTCTTGACTGACACACCAATGCAGAATTGAATTCTGACACTGCATTTTTGCTTCCTTAAAACACGTCCTATCCCTTTCTCCTCCCCTCTTCCTTTATTCTGTTGTCTTTTCTGTTTAACCTGTTTTCTCATAAGTTTGTTTCTCTATATTCAAATTTATGTCTTCATGTGTGCCAAGAAGTTTTCTGAAAATGTCTCTAGATTCTGCAGAACGTCATTTTCAAAAGGACGCTTCTCATCTGGGTCTTGAAGGTGCTGCTCCTGGTTTTGCAATGTTCTAATAGGTCCCTGAAGTGTCCTGACTTCTCTTCACTCCTCCTTGAGAAGGCAAAGACTCATTAATTCTCAGTGTATTTTGGTAGGTAGGATGAGTGGGTTGGCCTTCGATCCTCTAGCTGTCTACTTGCTTAATCACTGAATCGCCTTTATAAACCTACGGCAATGCTTAATTGCCAGTTGCCAGCAGGCTTCATCTAGTGTATGTCCTCTTTACTGAGGTAGCATCTTTCTCCAACCACCATGCCAATTCTCTGGTGCTCTGACCTGCTGTATCCCAGGAAAAACTCTAGTCAGCAGGCTGTACTGTCACAGTACAGTCATTACTGTGACTGTTTCAGCCTCTAGACTGTTTTTTACCTGAAGAATGCATTGTGTCTTCATCAGCCCATCCATCTATCCAGTTGTGTATTTCATTTTTAAGCTCTTCTAGATGTAGAAGACACTAAGGAAGGGAAGAGGAAGACCAGGGAAACTGTTCTTTGTTTGGCTTGAAACTGAACAACAATGGTGATGATAGATATTTACTCCATTCTCTGGTTATTAGAGATCCTGAGTGTCTGAGTCAAGTATCGACAGAAAGGGAATGACAATATGCCTTCCTAGCTATGTCTTTAAAGCAGTTTCTCTTTTAAAAAAGAGAACTTGGAACCCGGGAGGCGGAGCTTGCAGTGAGCTGAGATCTGGCCACTGCACTCCAGCCTGGGTGACAGAGCGAGACTCCGTCTCAAAAAAAAAAAGAGAACTTGGCATATGTCATACATATGCTTGATAGATTTTTCTCAATCTGGCTTGATGTACCTTTTAAGTATTGTCAGTTTCTTCCACATCCTGGCAATTAGGTTGTCTATCAGTGTTTGTTCACCTTGTTTTATAATTCTTCATATTTGTCTGGATTTGCTGGGGTATTTTCCTGAGAAGCAAGGAGAAGCATGTTGGAGGCCCCGAGTTAGAGACCTTTTCGGATGACAAGTCCCATAATACCTTTCATTTTTTTACCCATCTCCATTGGGAGACCATGAGATCTTTAAAGGGAGAGACTGGGTTCCAGCCATCACTGGGTCCCTATCACTTCACCGACAACTGGCACAGAATTGCTGCTGAATAAATGTTGGAAGAAAGAACAAAAGAGGGAAAGGAAGCTTTTTGTTATTTGCCTATTATCCATATTAAAGTGTTTCAAATAAATCTTAAAGGATCCACCTGCCTCTCAAAAAATAACTACACTTGATCTTAGCCAAAAGGCTGAGAAGCGATCAAAAAATAACTGATGAAAATATGTTTTGCAGCTTAAGAATCTAATTAAAGGTCACCTGGGTCATGGAATGTATAACTGAACCTTTTATTTATGCAGTAAAGCAAAATGTCAAAAGGAAAGGATAGGATGGGGCAACAAAGTCTTCTCATGTACAAGATATGCATGTGATCATACTCAGGATGGATGCTATCTGTGTACCCTTTTCACTAATAAGTAGTGAATAAAAAAGGTTATATATATATATACACATATATACACACATGCACATATATATACACATACATATGATGTGGGTTATAAGTGAGCAGGAGCATTCTAATAGAACAGCTTTATACTGGGTACAATTATCAGGGGAAATTGTGCAACTGTTTTCACTAGAAATGCTTTCCAAACATTTAGACACAAAACTATTTAGAGGTAGGGAGTGAACTGGTTGACTGCCCCAAAGCCTTCTAGTCAGATGGGCCTCTGAGTCTTAGCAAAAGAGTTCAGTCACCCTTGGGTGCCTGAGAGCCCTCAGTTGCTGGCCTTAGCAGCAAGCATCTGTCGCTTTGAAGGAGTGATTTAGTGATATCAAATAGCTGAGTGATTAATCAAGAAAATAAGCGAGCATTTGACATCAGACAGAAAAAAAATTGCCAAGGAGATGCTCTAGGGGAAAAGAGGCACCCAGGCTTGGAATCCCAAACCAGTGGTGCCTTCAGGGATATTTACAAATCATAACCCATTGCTAGAGAAAGATCAATCTTCTGCAAAGCTAAATTAATATTTAACTTGCTCAAGAAAAGTCAATCCCTTGAGTTATTAGGGAAATTAGCAAGCAGCCCTAAACTGACACTATTCTTGCCTGAGCCATCAGCATGTTCTAGAAGTCATCAATGAGTTAATGTTCCCTACCCCACCCCAATCAAAACCTTTCCTTGAATTCCTCTTACTCTTCCCCTCCCTCCTTCTTTTCCTGCTAAAGAACACTTCCTTCAAAACAAACAAACAAAACCTGATATAGATGCCCAGTAAAAAAGATAAAAAAGCTACTGGAGTAGAGGTGAGGTCTGAAGCTCCAATTCCTTGGCCACTTTCATGAGTATCCCCTGAGGAGGCCTCAGGGCAGTTGTAAGCTCCTGGACCAAGAACAGCAGCTTCCAAGCCTCATCACGCAGCAGAGTCAATTGGGGAGGGGAGGATATGAAATCACATTCGTGGGCTGTATGAGTCTGTTCTCACGCTGCTAATAAAGACATACCCGGGACTGGGTAATTTATAAACGAAAGAGGTTTAATTGACTCACAGTTCCACATGGCTGGGGAGGCCTCACAATCATAATGGAAAGCAAAGGGGAAGTAAGACACGTCTTACATGGCAGCAGGCAAGAGAGAGCGTGTGTGTGTGAACTCCCCTTTATCAAACCATCAGATCTCATGAGACTTACTCACTATCACAAAAACAGCATGGGAACTCCCCCTCCCCCATGAATCAGTTACCTTCCACCAGGTCCCTCCCATGACATGTGGGAATTATGGAAGCTACAATTCAAGATGAGATTTGGGTGGGGACACAGCCAAACCATATCACGGGCCTACCTCATCCCTACTGATTTAAAATCTTTACTGAAAGGCCTAGGGATCAGTATTTTTAGAGGGCCTAGTTAGTGATGTTCTTGTAATTATCCTGGCACAAGTTCAAAGTCCCTAGCAGGGTTCTACTTGAAATCCCTGTACTTGGTGGGCTCCAAGCACCCCCGACCCAGGTGTGACATTCTGCAGTTAGTTGGATAATGGTCAGTTCTATCTTCAGCCATGTCTGAGAGAGCCATTCAGTACCCACAGAAATATAACATGAGGGTATCAGGGAGAGGGACAGAAGAAAAGGCTTCCTAGGAGAGGTGGGATTTGGGTAGGAATAGAGGTCAGGAAATTCAATTCAACTCATTTTAGTTGTGCAAGTAAACATCCAGTACAGTGCTTGTGGCAGAAGGTGCTCAGTAAACAGAAGGTCTTCCCAGCATGTCTAACTAGCCACTGTCACTCTCTCGCTGCTTCCTGCTTTGTGATTCTCCAGAGCTCTCCTCAGCACCTGACATACCACTGCCTATTTGCTTATTATTGCCATCCCTCTACCACATGGTAAGACCCCTCAGAGAAGGTCTGTCTACTGTGTTCCCATAGCTAGAACAGGGCCTGCCTGAATACATGGGTGGGCACATGACTGACCTGGGTGTCGCTGCGGAGATGGCAAGAGAATATCTTAGGCCCAGAGAAAGACTAGCAGAGTCTGGGCTGAGAAGGCAGGTTTCAGGGAGCTTACAGAGTAGTCTGAATGTCATGCTAGGGTGGTCAGTCTCTCTTCAGCAGACAGTGAGGAGCCACTAGGTTGCTATGCAGGGAAGAGATAAGATCAAGCTTGGCTTGAGAAGGATGAGTTTGGCAGCAGAGTGGAGGGATTAAGGGGAGGGAGGGAAGCTGGACCATCATTCAGAGACTCTCCAGTTGTCCAGGGGAAGGTAGCATGGGCTCACACTGGGTCAGATGCACAGGCATAGGACAAGGGGATAAGAAGGAGGATGTGGCAGAGTGGGGGCTTTGCTAGACATGCCTGCCAAGTGACTGTGATGTAGTGAAAGGGGGAGGGAAGAGTGTGAAACTCACCCATCCATCCATCCCTCTGTCCATTGGTGAGAGGATGGCTGTGGGTAAAACAGCAAGTGAAGCTGCCAAGGAGTTGCCCATGTACCCCAGGAGGATGAACTCCAAGGATGGAGTTTGGGGGATACCTCTCTTGGGAGCTGAAGAGGTAACAGAGAGAACAGAAAGAAGTGACAAGATGGGTAGGAGGAGAAGCTGGAACATGGAAACTGGGGCCAGAGCCCCAGAAGAACTACTGGACACCAGTGTCAGTGGGTGCTGACGGTGCAGGAGGATGACGGCTAACTAGGAGCAGGTTGTTGCCCAGGGTGACATCAGGTGGCTCCAGGGACATCAGGACACAGTTGGTGGTGTGGAGGCGCAGAGGGCAGCTAACATGGCATTAAGGTGGATGATGAGGAGGTGGAGGTTGATGACATCTTCCCTTCAGGCACAGAGGTGGGGTGGAAGGGAGGGGAGGGGAGGAGGAAGGCAACCTGAGTCAGAGCCAGGGAAGGAAAGAATTGTCAGGATTGGGGGACTTAAGTCTGGCTGTGGTGGAGAGGAAGCAGTCCCAGCAAAGGAGAGACTAGACACGCAGAGGCGGGGGTGGGGGGGGAACTGATTTAGAAAAGCCCAGAAAGGAGAGTCATCCCAAAGAGAACCATCACATCTGCCTGCTGTTAACTCATTAACAGACCAGGAGAAAGGCTTGGTGCTTCCAAGGTGAGAGGCCTAGGAGGAGGAGGGGGGTACCTAACGGGTCATCCCTGACCCTGTAGGACCAGACTATTATCAGGTCTGTAGGGGGGCAGGGAAGGAAGGAAGGGCACATCTCCAGCATAACATATAACAGCCTCAAGGTGAGTTTCTGATTTAGAATCCTTGACCATCTCTAGAAACAGGAAGATAAAGTGTAGCTGCGAGAGCTGAGCCTGGGAGAATTGCTCCTATCTCTAAGGCTGCATCTCCGGTTGCTGCCTAAGTCCTTCCCACCCACACTGAAGGCCTGGCCCGCAGCAACAATACACCTCGCCTTGCGCAGGCCTGGGAGAGCCCTCTTGCCGGCTCTGCTGTTTTATAGCTATGCAACTCCTGGTCTGCCCCCGCTGAGCTGTCCTCTGGGGTCAGGGCCCTCTGTGGAAGTTCACAATGCATTGGTAAGTGAACACTAAAGGCAACCAGAGGTTTCTGCAGAAAAAGTACTGCGAAATGTTGGACAGGAAGCAAGTTCGGTTCCCTGTGGACCCTGAAGCAAGGGCCCACAGGTTATCTGAACAGTATTCATTCTTTAAACGGACATGTACTATGCCTCCCACAGGCTAGACACTGTTTTGTGAACTGGGGACTTTGTAGTGAACAAAATAGGCAAGAATCCGAAAACGGTGACCCCATTTTAATAAGGGGGAGACCCAGCGATAAACAAAATTGATTAGTAAATACCAACCCGTGCTAGACAGTTAAGAGCTCTGCAGGACAGGCACTGGTGCGTCCCTGGAGTTGCTATAAACAGGGTAGGCAGGGTGCTCTTGTCACAGAGAAGATGAAAGAAGGCTCATTTGATTATTTAAAGCGCATTCGGTCCTGGGTGGGATGTAAGGGCATGAGGCCTCCACAGCTCTTTCGCTGGGCCCCCTAGGTGGGGACAGAGTGAGCTGGGCGGACCGCTGCGGTTCTCCGAGAGCACCACGAGGGGGAGCCCGGACCCCTCGTAGCGCCTTCCGAGCCCTTCCGCACAGCCTCGCAAGCAAAAGTTTTTCTTAAACTAACAATGCCAGTGTAAGGAGGTGCTCGCGCCTGATTGGCCGGGGGAATTTTGCAGGTTTGATTCCTTGATTGGACAGGAGGTGTTAGGGGTGGGGAGAGAGCTGATGGTGGGGGATCCCGCTCCCTCCCGCGTCAGTCTGGCCGGCTCCGTCCTCCCGTAGGCTCCGCTGTAGCTCGCAATGTGACACCAGGACGCACTCGCTCTCGCGCGCTCTCCCAGGCTCGTTCTCCCTCGCCCTCTCTCACACACGCACGCACACACCCACCTCTCCCATAAACACACACACACACATGCACACCCACACCCACGCGCGCCCGCACCGCCCCACGCGCGCACACTCTTGCCCACGCCCACGCAGCGCTCCGGGAAGTCGGGTCCCTGCGAGAGCGCGAAAGGATACCGAAAAGCCACCCGCGGGGAGCGCAGCGGCACCCCGGGACGCGGCGCTCTCCCGGCGCTGCTTCCTCAGCTCGGGCTCGGCCTGGGGGCCGCCGGCCAGCGATGGCCCTGGATTGTCTGCTACTGCTCCTCCTGGCATCCGCAGTGGCGGCGATGGAAGGTAACGTACCCTCCACGGAGCAAGTTGGCTGCTGGTACCTGCCGCCTCAGGACTGCTGTGCTCCGCAGCTCGCGGGGTTTCTCTAACTGCTTTGCAGTGCCAGACCCGAGGGCAAGGAGGTGTGGGAGCCTCGGCCGCTGCCGAGCGCGGGGCTTGGGCGGCACCCACCAGCGCGCCCCCAGCTGGCTCTTAGCGCCCGAAACTGACTCGCTGAGTCTCCCGGTTTCCTCGCCCCGGCACTCCCTGGCAGCCTAGGTCTCCCGCAGCCCCCGCCCGGAGAGCGCGGAGCCCGCTGCATTGCGGTGCAGGCTCCTTAGCTCTGGGCAGAGCCAAAGCTAGGCGTTGGGGAGAAAGGGGTGCCTCTGGCCATCCGGCTCCTGGAGTACTGGCGCCCGTCTGCTCCCAGGCACGGATGCGCTTCTGAGCAGCCGCGCGCCACCTCCCTTTCCCCAGCTCGCGGTCCACGGGCTCGTGGACTCTGCTCGGCGTGCAAGCACTTCGCGCGGGGGCCAGAGAAGCTCTGCCCTGGTACCCCGCAAGTGGCCGCCGAAGGAGAGGGGTCGAGTTCATTGGCCGTACCCTTGGGGACCAGTCTGGAGGCCCGGGCGCCTGCGGGACTGCACGTTTCCAGGGTCAGTCGGGGAGAGGTAGACAGCCTTTTCGCCTCTTGAGCCTTGGAACAGGAGTGGGCTGGGGTGAGTGGTCGGTCCTACCTAAAGTCTCCCAGCCTCTCCACCATGCCGAAGGGGAGGCTTGGCGGCCGGGAGTCGTCGGGCAGCCTCACTCTCTGCCAGCTCGGACTTGGCGGTGCCTCCGGCTGGTGGCTGGAAAGCGCGCTCCAAAGACACCGTGCCCGGCGCAGCAGGGAGCCTGGGCGCTCGGTAGCGCTCGCGAATCCCTGTGGGAAATCCCGGCCCAGCTCCCCGCCTCCCGCCCCTTCCCCCGCCCCCATTCTTCGCAGCCTAGCAGCGGCCGCGGCAGTCTCCTGGGAACACAGCTCCGTGGGAGAGCGGAGTTGGAGTTGTCGGGAGAAAACCAACTCTAGGGGTGATGCGCTGCCGCAGTCCGGCTAGCAGCCCCACTTCCCGGTGTCCTACGCCGGGTGGAACTCCTCTGGAGGACTCCAAACCGGGGAGACGCAGCTCCTGGCGTCCGCATAGCGTCCCTATCTGGGAGCTCGCTCCGCTTGTCACCCGTTCCTCGCAAAACTATGACCGGTTGCCCGGTGGAAACTCCCCCAAACACGATGGTTTGGTGCCCTCCGCCATTCCGGAAAGCGCTGCCCTTCTGGAAGTGAAGCTGGAGGGGCACTCCGGGCCCTGAGGCGCGGCTAAGATTCCCTACCCTTTTGGCGAAGACCACCGCATCCCACGTTTGTTCTGGTGGCGGCGTGGGGGTGCGGCGATTAATGCCTAGAAAGCTCTCGCTTGCTTTTCCGAAGGTGGCTTTTTGTCTGCCCTCCGTCTCCTGCTGCCCTCAGGGACTGCTGGGCTTTGTAGGAAGGGGAGCAAGGAAGGGTTTGCTTTTGGAACGTGCAGGAGGAGACTGGAGCCGTGTGGAGCGCCGTCAACACACTGGAGCAGGGATGCCTGGGTTTGACTTATTGAGAGACACGTGTGGGAGCAGTTGAAATTGGAAATTCAAGGGGATATATACCCCCAAATCGGGCAGGAAAGCCCGGTGAGCGCATTTGCAAGGGCAATTCCAGACTGTACTTACAGCGTTGGGGCGGCGTCATGCCGATCCGAGGCTGGGTCTGGCCCGCTGCTCTTTGCGCCCCCAGAGGTTCAGTGGCCGGGTCTCTGAGAGGCGATGGGTGCCCACTTTGGGGAGCGTGCTGTCGGCATTGGGTTCCTGTGCATGCAAGCGAAATAGTTTGGAGAGCAAACGTATAGAAACACAGCAGGCATCAGGACGTGGTCAGTTTCCTCCCTGCCCCTCTTCTCGGCTAGCCAGAGATCCCTGTCTGCTTGCCGGAAGCTGCCCGCAGGTGCCATTGTGTCGGATCCCAACCAGGTATGCAGGGCCCTGACGCCCAGGCCTCCCGGAGCCACTTACCCCTGGTGCTGTGGCTTCTCTTACTGCAGCCGGGAAACTTTGCCAGTGGCCTGACAGGAAGGAGCCTGACTCTGTGGGCTGAAAATCTCTCCAGCAAGGGTTAAAAGAAACGCCACGTTCAGCAGAATATTAAAGCAGCCCCCTGGTCCCTACTCAGTACGCAGGGATATTAGGAACCATTCACTCCCTCCTCTCCTAGAATGAACACAGGCAGGCTCATTTTCTACTCTCTACACACGGAGCCGCCTTCCCGCCTGCCTGGCTGGGCTGGGGCCAGCGTTATTTGGTTCGTGATGAGTGAGGAATAGTGATTAGAAAGTGGATCAATGAGCTGCCTACGGACAGCAGATCCTTCCGAAACTCGGCTGTGGTCAGGGGGCGCCTCTCCCTGCTGATTTCAGACACTCATGTGTCTGTCTGCTTTCTTCTGGGGGCTGCGGTGGAATTTCAGTGAGGCCTTGGCACCCAGGGCAAATTGCTCTGAGGTCTGGCGGGTCCTCAGCCCAGGCCAGGGCAGGGACAAAGGGACAGTGACAATCATGGGCCAGGTGAGGAGATGTGGCCAGCGGAAGGCAGGGCCTTAAGACACCCCCCGCCTGGGTGGAAGGAAGGAGGACAGGGTCTGGTTGTTTCTTGGCCAGAGGGGCAGAGGAGGGGAGGGAAGGGAAGGGGGCTCAAATTCCCATCCTCAGGCAGGAGGGCTGTTGGTTTAGGGTGTAGGAAACGCAGACTGAAAGAAAGCTCCTCTTCCCTCCTTTCCCCCCACACTCCCGCATTTCCAGCCAGTTCTGCTTTGTGAGGAGGGAGATGCCACTACAGGGAAAAGGTTCGCTGGGGCTAAGTCTGTCTTCAGAAAGGAGTAAGGCAGGCTGTGCTGGCAAGAATGCTGACATCCTTCTGCCTTCTGGACACAAAGCTAGGCCTCTTTGCTTAGCGTCCTGACAAACAACTGCCTCTTCAAGCCCACTGGTGCCTTTTCCCACCTGCTCTGAGAGCTTGTTGAGAATGGGCTGCTGGTGTCTGTGAAGTTAAGGCAACGGCTTGCATTCTCTGAGCTGCCCCTTGTCTTGTGCCCTTTGGGATAGGATCTGGAAACACAGGCTTCTCTGGAGGCTCTGCTACAGCAGCAGAGGACACCCACCTTCAGAGAGAGACATCCCTGGACTAAGCACATTGGCTGTCCTGGGAGGTGGCAACCTGGAATTGCTAACTGCTGGAAGCAGTCTCCCAATCCCACTCCTTGTGTCCAGGGAGTACCCATGCACCTGCAGAAGGCCTCAGAGTGCAGCACACTGACTGATGGGAATAATCCCAGGAGACCTGCTCTTTTGTGTAGCTAGAGTGAAGTCCTGGCCCTGGCACCCTTGGATGTCCACATGTATTTGGGTAGTAGATTTCTCAAGGTTTGACAAGTAGTGGGTTCCCAGTAGGCATTGTTGATGCATGAGTGCACGACTAAATTACTGTGCCCCTTTGTGGCATGCCCCAGTGTGAAATGCTAGGGCACTGAATTTCACTGCACACATTTTGGACACAGTTACATTTCCATTACCTGTTTGTGGTGGAAAACCCCAAACTAAGCCCACGTGTCTTCAACAGGACACAAGGCTAGGCAGTGATTGGCTGTTTCTGCGTTTTCTGTTAGTATTTGTTTGCTGTGTGTGCATCTGTTTTGGGTGTCCGTGAACGTGCTTGAGCCTGTAAGCATTAGCAGGCACCAAAGATTTTTAAAAATGTCTGAGAAAGAAAAGTAAATTTGAGAAAATTCCATGTATTAGCGGATTTTATTTTCTGTGCAACGTGGAATGATCACCATTACTCAGTGTTTGTGGAGCTGCCTCCTCAAGCCACGCATGGAATGCTGGCGAGGGAGGGCAATGCAGCTCTGGGCAATGGCTTGGGAAAAGTCTTGGCAATGTAAACAACTGCAGAGGCCCAGACTCAGTCCCAGCTCAAACCTTCTGCATTGGTGGAAGCCAGCAGCTTGTGATGCTCCCGAGCATGGGGAGGGCCTCTAGGTCACACAGTGTCCGGCTCCAGTCCCTTCTGCATGCTGTTGACTTGTGCAACCCAGATCCAGATCTCAGAGCCCTTACTTTGTTTACTTACAAGAATGGGTACTGATGACCAAGATGTGCTTTAAGAAAAGCCCATGAGGCAGAGGCACAGAGGCATGGTATGGCTCTCATTTAATTTTACCCATTGAGAAGTAATCTTTGATAAAGCAAATAGGACCAAAGAAGAAGGGCGATGCTAGGGGACACAGGACACCACCATGACCCCCTCTTCTGGATCTAGCATGTGTACTTCCTATTTAGTAGAAACTACATGTTCTTTAGTTGCTTGAATAAATTTTGTGAGCTTGGGGCAATGAAAGGAATATATGGGTCAGGAGGGAGGTCTGGCCATGAGGATAGAGATGGAATCAACATGGGTGGTGACAGATAGCAGGATCATGAAGCCAGAGTACTCCACCTGCCTTTTCATCTCCCAGCTCTGTTGCTTGGAAAAATTACCCAGTCCACCTGGCCACAGTGTCTTTCTGTGTTGAGTGGGTCATGACACCCGCTTATTCTAACCATAGGGGTAGGGACAAGTAATAACCAATATAAGGACACACTCTGTACAAGATTGAAAAGAAAGTAAGATGCTATTAAAATAAAAAAACATGTATATTACTAAATTTAAAATAATATATAGTTAATCTTTAAATGTTCTTAGTATCACAAAGGCTTAGATGCATAGTGCTTTTCTAGCATGGGCAAAAGGTAGGGGCAATTTTGGAAGCCCAAAGAGGGGAATACCAGCTCAAGTAGTGTTTCCCAGATTTCAGGTAGTATGTTACCTGGGCAGTTTGCTACAGACTTCCAGGTCCTAACCCTAAAAGCTCAGCAGGTTTGGATGGATCCTAAAAATCAGCATTTTAAGTGGGCTTTCCTGAAGATCCTGATGTATGTGCTTCCTGGAAACACTGCCAAGGGGAATGTTTCTAAACCAGGTTGCCGTCGGAAGTCCTGGTAGGTCTTGCCCAACTCAGCACTTGCTGAATCAGAATGGCCTGGGGATCTGCATTTTACCGAAGGGCCCCAATGATTCAAATGCAGACAGCCTGGCACCAGTATATTTGGAAACTGCTAATGAGATCTAATTCACTTAATCCTTACAAAACCTATCAGGTGGGTATTATTATAATCAACTCCTCTCACATTTTTCAGGTGAGAAGACTGAGATATAGAGTAGTTAAGTAATTTGATAAGGTCACACAGCTAGTAAGTGGCCAGGCCTGGATTTGAACCCAGGCAGTCAGGCTCTGTAGTCTATATTTTTAGTCACCTTACTCCACCACTTTTGAAGGCTTTGCATGAAGGAAGACTTATATCAGCTGGAATCCAGGGGTGGGAAGGGTTCTAGTGCTGACTCTGCCATTGGGCACTGGGGACTTCATTGGCTACTGGGGGCTTAGGTTTCCATCGTCATGCAAGAAGAGATGAGCAAAATGTTCAGACAATCTCAACACTTCAGATCAAGCTCCAGTTTCTATATAGCTCCCTCTCTGCACCTTACTCCTACCCCACTATTCCCACCCCTATTGCAGCCCTATACACTCTTAGATACAAGGCTGGAGACTTGTCCTGCAGCACACTTTCTAATAAGGACTGATATATTTGTCCTCTCTCTGCCCTGACCAGCCCTCCCAAAGAAGAAATGATCATCAGAGAAGTGTCCCCAAAGGAGATAAACCTGGGACCCCATGTGTTCTGGGGCAGTGGAGGGGCACACCGAACCCTTACCTATCCTCCATTGACTGTCAAGAGCGTCTTCCTGCACCTGAATTCCAGGAGTCTGCATTCCTTGGAAGAGCTCTTTTTATGTCTCCCTCTTCCGCACTAGCCACTTAAGCAACTTGAATATTTCTGTCAGATTTCAATGTCTCCAAAGATGGTGGAGAAACAGAGCATTGGATGTCTGCCCTTCTGAGGAAATTACTGTAATAATAAAGTAACGCCTTGGGAAAGATTTCATATTTAAAAGCAAAATTTTGCATGAGAAATTCCTCAACTTCTGCAGATTCCTTTTCAAGCGGTATCTGTAGGTGGGGCCCTCGTGTCAGAGTGCTTAACTATGCTTGGGTGGGGGGCATTGAGGGGTGAGATCAGACCATCTGCTCCATCAGAGGTCCCTGATATCTGCTGTATTAGAGCCACTTTGCCAGCTTTTGTTGATCATTCCCCTGGGGGTTAGAAAGTTGGTAACACACTTTCCAGGGAGGCCTGGAGGACAATGGGTTGGTTCTTCTTTGTTGATGGAAAACCACTTTCTATCTGACTTAAAGTACAGGAAGCAAACAAGTGCAGGGTTAGCTCTGTCCCTCCTTGTGCCTCGCTTTTCTTGTTGTTGAATAGACTGGAGGAAGGATCGTTATGGTAGAGAGAGTAGCAGGGACTTGGAGTGGATGCACACCCCAGGGTAGAAGCAGTTGTAGAAGCAGGGGCTGACAATTGTAGATAAAGTCCAATCTGAGGCATGGTGACCCTTTGGCAAATCATGGGCGGGGCATGGATCTTCGTAGCCTGTCAGGGGTTCTGTAGGAGGCAGCTCAGCATCTGATTTTCAGGTATCAGAGATAGGAAAGAGTGAGCTTAGCCAACATCAAGAAGGCTAAGTGCCCTCCACGAGAAAGCCTAGTGCCCTCCATGGGGAAGACTGTACTCTAGGGACCTCCTACTGGCCAGCAGCAGGCCCAGGATTGTGCAGGTGGTGCAGACAAGATTGGGGTCATGGTCCCCACTGGTACCATGTAGCATTATCTGCCAGATGCCTCTCACTGTAACTGACTTGTATGTTTACTTCCAACTTTGTGAATGAGAAGATTTCATTTCGACAGCCTAGCAAATGGTTCATTATGCTCTCAGCCTTCTAGGGCAGGAAAAGCATCTTATTCATCTGCTCACTCACTCTCCAGCAAGCATGGAGTGTTAGCTCTGTGGGAGGATGCCCAAAGCTAAAGATCGGGGGGCCCTTCACTACACTATAATGACCCTGCTGGTGATTCAGGTTTCAAGATGATCTACTTGTGAAAACAGGGAAAAGGTGATAAAGAAGGTCCTGTTTCCCACCCCCCATCACCAGTACAGATGTTTCTCCAGGTCAGGCGAAATCCCAGCACCTGCAGACAGTACCACTAGCAGCTGCTTAAGGAGGGTGCTCATGGAAGGTTCCCCCAGAGTTCTCTGTAGCAGAACTGGCCCAATGTGGAAACACATAGGAGACTTTCTGAGAATTACCAGGACTCATTTCTGCCCACAGATTGCACCTGAGGCCCTGTGCCTCTCATCTCTCCCCTCCCACTTCCTGGCGGCAAGTGACAAAATGACCGATTTGAATTTAACCTCCTCGCTCTGCTTCTCCATTTCCCTGTGAAGGTGATAATGAACAGAGAAATGGGCAGAGGCAGGTGGTCAGAAAGGGAGGGGACAAGTGAGGGGAGCAGGGGCCCAAGGCTGTAGCTTGGCAGTAGCTTCTAAGGTCCCTGGGACTGATTACAGGGGCCGTGTAAGCCTGAGGGAGCCAGCAAGGGGTCAGGCTTGTCTGCACAGTTTTGACATGTCAGAAGCAAGACTGGAGGTCAGTTTCAGGGAAGGGAAGAAACTTTCCAGGAGCCCTACAGGCTGGCAATGCTGGATCCAGGATTAGATTATGCTCCCAACCACTCATTGAGCACTGTCGTGTGCTGGTCCCTTTATACGTATTGGTCCCCGTACCCTTTGCATCTAAGCATTCTTTCTCCCATTTTACAGATGAGGTAGCTGAGGCTTTGAGAAGTTAACTGGCTCAAGAGCGAAGTTTCAACTAAAGTTTGCCAAACTCCCTGGGCCTCTGCCTCCCAGTTCAGTCACCTTTTCCATTTAACTTTGCTTATTTGTGAATTAAATCAGTGAGCATGTGTTAACCAGGAGCTGTCTATCCTTGTCCTGCCAGGTGCCATCAAAGGTACAGACAGTCTTGCTCTAGTGTCAATGCTCGGACCCTGTGGCCAGACTCTCTTCTTACTCTTTGGAGCTGTCCCACCTATTCCACAGCTGGAGGAAAACTTTTTCCTTCTCGGTTTGCATTTCCCTGTTGCACATTGCCTTTCCCATGTGCCTCTGCCAGTCAGACCCCCACTGTGGTCATTATTGGCTTTTTTTTTTTTTTTTTTACTGCATGTCTGTATTAGTCCATTTTCATGCTGTTGCTGAAGACATACCTGAGACTGGGAAGAAAAAGAGGTTTGATTGGACTTACGGCTCCACATGGCTGGGGAGGCCTCAGAATCATGGTGGGAGGCGAAAAGCATTTCTTATATGGCAGTTG
The DNA here is from genome assembly GCF_001698545.2 of Rhinopithecus bieti. NCBI lineage: Eukaryota > Metazoa > Chordata > Mammalia > Primates > Cercopithecidae > Rhinopithecus > Rhinopithecus bieti. The sequence goes on from NW_016813134.1 coordinate 219,046, forward strand.
TAAGAGAAAAATGAGCAAGAAGCAAAAGTGGAAACCCCTGATAAACACATCAGATCTCATGAGACTTATTCATTAGCACCAGAATAGCACGGGAAAGATGGGCCCCAATGATGCATTCAATTCCCTTGGCCTAGGTCCCTCCCACAACACATGGGAAATCTGGGAGATACAACGCAAGTTAAGATTTGGGTGGGGACATAGCTAAACCATATCAGTGTCTATCTAGATATTGTCTTTGATAAGCTGTGTTGCTTAGATGGCTGCACTTGGCATCTGTGCCTGAATCTTGGTGGGTGCGTGTTGGCGGGGGGAATCAGGGCACAGTACAGGCCTTCTGGTACTCCCTTCCATAGGCTCATGTTTCAGAGGAAGGACCAGCTGCTGCTGTTTGTCTTTGGGCACTTCTACGACTTCTTCTTTGTGGACTCTGTCCTGCTTACCCTTGACCTGGGGCCATATTGTTTCTCGAGCTCTGACTGCTTTTTTCCGTCTGGCCAGGTGCAGACTTATGACATTAGAGGAGGAAACTAGGATTTAGCATCAGCTTTGAGCATGGAAGAACATGTTGGGGGATGTTGAGGAGAGAAATCCCTCAGTATCATAGTCCCACTGGACAGTGGCCAGTCCCCCTTGGAGCCATGGCAGTGGAAAGGGCTGAGCAGGAGGATGAGGAATAATTGCAGGTGGCTTCATTGATGGTGGCAGCAGAGAGAATGCCTTATCTGTGAAAGGCAGCTGGGCCCTGCAGTTAATTGTTCTGTTGTTTTCCTCTTGGTATTTTTCCAGCACATCAACATAGGACCTTTACCCTTGGCTTTCTCATTGATGCTGAGGCTGGAGCCGGGAGGTGAGCTGGGGGTGGGGAATTGGGAAGGGGCCTCATTCCAGGTGGTTTCACGTGAATTCTTGCTCCTGAACTATCTGTGCAGGTTGCTCCAGGGCTGTCTGCTCCTGGGGGCCATTGTCACAGGACCAGAAAGTCCATCCGGGGACGCTCTCAGCTCCTTTGAAAATGCCTCCAAATGGTCTGGGATGGTGGAATGCAGGCTGTAAACTAGATGGAAAGGAACAAGGTGTCAGTATCAGAAAATCCACCACATTTTGGACAGGTGCTCAGAGACCTGGGGCAGGCACTGGTCAGAACACACTTTGGGTGTTGGACGATAGTGTAGTACTTTGTTTAATCCCGGTCACACCACAGGTGTCAATCCATTGCTGGCTCCCTAGCACCTTCAGGGCCAATCATCATAAGACCCTACATCACCTGGGTCCTCCTTGCCTCCTGCCCTCCTGCCCAGCAGCACCTCCTTTCCCAGCTCCACACAGGTACACGTGTACACACACATGTCCACAGGTGCACATGCTGCACAGATGCACATGCCCTGGGCATCTCCTTCCCTTCACCCACACAGAGGCCATTCTGACTCATCTGCCCCATGTGCCTCTGAGTCTGCACCTGCTTGCTCTGCTTGTGTTGCAAGTCTTACTGTTCTTTTCTGGCTAACCCTAAATCATTCTTCAGAATTCACCACAGTGATCACTTCTTCCTGGAAGGCTTTCTCTCCTGCCCCACGCTGGATTGGGTTGCCCTCTGCGTGCCCCCACAGCCGCCTCTGCTTCCCTCTATAGGATCACATTCCACACTGGTCTCCAGTTGTGTGTTTATTTTGCTGGATACCCTACAGCTCAGTGAACCTCTGAAGCATGGGTTCTATCCTGATTGTCATGGCATCCCCAGCACATAGCACCCCCAGCACGTGGCACATAGGAGGTGTCAATAAGTGTGACATAATGAATAAATAACAAGAAGGAAAAGATCAACAAACACTTAAAAACCTGAGATCATGTCCTATGTAGTCATTTAAAACATATCTGCAATTTTTTTATACTCTTCCTATCAAAATGTGGAGCCTCATTCCTTTCCCCCTTGAGTATGGGTTGGCCTTAGGACTCACTGTAATGAATGGAATATGGCAGAAGTGTTTCTGCATAACTTTGGGGTGAAGTCATAGAAGACAACACAGTTTCCACCTAACTCTCTCTGTTTCTCCTGAAATACTTGCCCTTGTCACCCAGCTACCATATTGTCAGGAGACCCAGGTAACATGAAGGGGTCATGTAGAATTTCTAGCGCCAGCTTCAGCTCAAGTCCCAACCCACAGCCAGCATGAGAGGCCAAGTGTGAATGAAAGAGTCTTCAGTTTGTTGCAACCCCATCCTTCCAGGCACCCCTGCTAACTCTGAGTAGGGAGAGACAAGCTTTCCTCACAGAACACTGTCCAAACTGCAGATTCCTGAACAAAATAAATGTAGTAAGTGTGGAAAACCACTAAGTTTGGGGTTGGAACAATTAATAACTGAAATATTTTAGGAGAGGTAGGAGAACAATGATTTAGAGAAACCTAGAAAGGGACTTAGGGGAAGGGTGGGAAGGGGGTGGAGATATGATACCTCATTCATTCAACACTTAATAACAAATATTGTTAATCTCCTACTATGTACCAGGCAGTATGCAAAAAACCAGAAATGTTATAGCCCTTGGGAGCATACATGCTATTGGGGGAACCGACAGACATGAAAAAGACAATTAATGTATATATAATTTCAGGAAAGAACTATAAAGGGAGTAAACAAATGATGTGACTGAGAGTGATGGGTGCAGGCTTGGACAACTTAAAACAGGGGAAGGGAGGACCTCTTTGTGAATACTTGAAATGCATTCTTAGCAAGTGGCTTAGGTTTTACTCTGCATGGGAGATAGATTTTGGCTTGATTACAAAATTCTTTTTAGTCGAACTGAACCAAGATGGAATAGGCTGCCTTGAGAGATGATGCATCCCCATCTCTGGGGTGTCCAAGTAAGGCCAGAGCCACTTCCAGACTTGAGAGCTCACATTTTACAGAGGCAAATGGGGAGTGAGGGCAGAGAGACAGAACTGTCAGCACTGCCTAGGAGCCACCAGTGTCACAAGTACTCACTCAGAACACATTTATTGAGCATCTACATGAGAAGCATTGTACTTGGAACGGAAAACACCAAGATAAAGAAGACACAGACTTTCCTTCAGGGAGTTCACTGATGAATAGACTGGTGGGGGAGACAGAGCCACGCAGACTACAGGCTGTAATAGGGCATATGATAGACTCTGATGGATGTGGTATAGCGGTTACACATCAGCTGCTTGGAGAAACCAAATGAGAGGGTCAGACTTAGAGTGGGAAGGATTTGGGGAAGGAGTGTGTGTGTGTGTGTGTGTGTGTGTGTGTGTGTGTGAGACAGAGAGAGAGAGAGAGAGAGACAGAGAGAGAAAAAAAAGTTTAGGACTTTGGTTATGATTATATCCAGGGCACCAGTGCTGTCTCAAGACTGACTCCGTGTTTTCATTCCTTAGTTCTGTGTCTGCATCTGCCAAGGTCCTGGCAGAAAACAGCACTCTCACAGGGTTTACTGAAGAGGGTTTAATGAAGAGACTCTCTGCAGAGGTGTGAACAACATTAAGGGAACCAATAAGGATGGGGATGTACCCAGGGACTGACAATAGTGAGAAGCCAATACTCCCCAATGTTCTCAGGACCTAGCAAGAGCCACAGTATGAGAGAGGAGCTCCCTGACAGGAGTGAGACATAGAGGAATGCAGCTGCTCCCAAGATCATGCATGGAGGGTGAAGGAGGAGGGTTTGTATTCCTTGAACCCTTTCTCCTCCTCTTAAACATCATCTCCTGCCAGCACCTCACATGATGAATTCAACAAGAAGGCAGAGGGCATGAAAGTCTGGTTGATGCAGTTCATAGAGGTCAGAGGCATAGCAAATGGCAAAAAAAAAAAAAAAAAAAGAAAAGAAAAGAAAGTAGAGAATGGGTCTGCAGGGATGAATGGAGACTAATCAGCACAGTCATTTATGTTGACTTCATCCTCAGACAGGCTTTCCCACGAGATGGTCATGTGGCTGCTGGCAGCATCAAACTCATATTCTCTTGAAACTTCAGCAGAAAGATGAATTCTCACTCCTTGTAGCTCTAGCAAACGCTGAAGAAGTTTTGCCTCCTGGGCTTCCCTTGGGTCCTGAGCCTCTCCATGAACCAAGCTCCATTACCAGGGTGATTGAAATACACTCATTGGCCAGGCTTGGGTCATGTGTCTATGAAATTCTATAGCTGAGGGGGAAGGGCTAGCTCAGACCCATCAAGCTGCCTGGCCTGAGATGGGGGAGAGCTGGTCATAAAACTGTCAGGGTGCCTGTCCAGGAGAAGCAAGAGTGGGTGCTGGGAAGGCATTCTTGTGATTGATAGGCCACACCTATCATTCTTCCTGGGATAGCTAAATTGTGCAACCAAGTAAGAGAGATGATAGGTCCAATAAAGGAAAGTATATGGATTCTGGACAGAAGAAGGAGGTATCTGTGGCTGTGATGGTCCTGAAGATGAAAAGGCAGGGAAACAGAAAGTGATGGGAAAGTTAAAAACCCAGGAAGAGAGGTCTGGAGACAGCTGGACAAACAGGTTCTTTCTTGATGGGATGTTCTCTATCTTCCTGAGCATCATGATCAAATTTAAAGTGATGAATAGGCCGATAGCAGTGGTGTTTGGTTAAAGGTAAAGTGATTTTTAGATTAGGGCATCTCAACTAGACTGAAAGAGGAGGGTTCCTATTTAGGGGCAAGATGAGAAAAATGATGGGTGAAGAGCCGTAATTTCTCACTGTAATCCCCTGATTCCAATGTAGATACCAGAGCATCTGAATTTAACCACTGCATTTAAATTGGATATCCATTGGAGAGCAAGAATGAAAGAAATGCATACTCATAGGTGCAACGAGCTGGCTCATTTCCCTTCTTTTTCACTATTATCAATTATGGCCTAGTTTCACCTGGAATTTCCATTTTGCATCAGTAGAATATTTGTTCACAGTTTTTGATGTACTTTTCCGCTAGGTTTTAAGTCTTGTATAAGATGGTAGATCTTCAAAGTCATTTGCAGACTACCTTTTTCATACCTCAGATATCTCTTTCCCATTTGAGAGAGAGAGTGATCTAAAATGTACTTAGAGTTTATCAGAAGAAGGCTCCATTTGCCCTTCCAACTTCCCTGCTCTTGGCTCCAACTTTCTTCTACTCCCAGCTAAGCAGAAAAAGAACAGATTTTTTTTTAAAAAACACAGTAGCACAATGCTGCTGAGCTGCATGAAAACCCTTGGCTTTCTTTTCCCAATCAGGAGAAAGTAATTTTCCTTTCACTCACCTGACTAACTTGTTCAGAGCATCTCCTCCCCACCCTTTTCTGATATCTTGCTGCTAAGTATTTGCCAATTCATTTGCATTTCAATGGTTCCTTAGCAACTATCATGCCCTCAGGATTAGGTACAAAGCTACTCTCTGACACAGACTGCCAGGGCTACATCGCCCTCTTTTATGGTGCCTGAGTTACCAAACCAAGCCCTGCCTAGACATGAAGCACATTCACTAACAGCATCACACAAGTTCTGAATTATAATGCCATTACTCCCTGCCTTATCTGAGCATGCAGACTTCTGAGCAACCCTCACACTGAAATGCCCCAGATAATCCAATGGTTCCTGAAAGCTGCCCTCTGATATGTTTTCAGAAAGAGTCACAGATCTTAGCATTGGAAGAGAGACCTAATTCAGACAGACAGCGAATTAGGTCCATTTAATGAATGTGGCAGCTGAGGTTCACTGAGGAGGAATGACTACCACAAGATCAGGCAGGCCATTGGAACATGCCAAAGAGAGATGAGAGCTCAGGGCACTGCTGCTTCCTAGTCCTTGCTCACATACTGCATCCTACTAAGACAGACCCATTTGTGAACTATTGTGAGCTTTCAACATAAAGAAAGTTTTAACATAGGTATGTGACTCTGTTGATCTGAGGTCATAGGAAATAAATCTTCTCACCTAACCAAGCACAAGAGTAACTGACCAAGTGAGTATGCAAATATGTTTATCACCTGGTTTCTCTGGTTTTGGCAGTTAACATTCTTTCCATTCTTGGGCTTGAAGCGTGGGTAGCACAGGAAGAGTGTGTGTGTATGTGTGTGTGTGTGTGTGTGTGTGTATGTGTGTATTTATGCAGATGATATAGAAAGACAGTGACTCTGGACCATTTAGCAAACTAGAATATTCTGCCCTGAGTAGGTGATGCTGCTTCTTTAACAGCACCAGGCCTCCACCACCAGGGCTCACTGGTATAGAACAGCCTGGCAAATGGAAGATGCTATTCAGGAAAGGGCAATGAGAAGAACGCTCATTCTACAGGAGGACTGACCTTTGCAATTCCCACTTCACGTTGTTATTAAATATCTGGGAAAAGACTGAGAGAACAATTATAGTATTGTCATAATGTATCAGCGTACAAAGCAAGTGTTTCCAAGGAGGCTCTGGTTCAGCTGAGCTTGACAAAGCCAGGGAATCAGCTACAGCACTTAATTTCTTCTAATTTAGAGTTGTCTTCATTACTTATACCAGTTGAAAACTCCAAATGTTTTGGGTGTAGTTCTCCCATCATGAACTCCAGATAGGAACGGAAAGATAAGATGTTGGGAGCAAAGGGTAGGAGTCCTTGGGTTTCTATGTGTCTCTCTGCCAGACTTGAGTGTGCCGTCCTAGTTGCAACCATCTCTCTCTATATATTTAGCCTAAGCTTCGCAGGGTACTGGTCCTCGGGGATCCTCCTGAGCATTTGCTGAGTTGAGTTGGGTTAAAGGCTTTCATAGGAGGGAGAGTGAGCAACTGCTTTTCCCCAGAAGGGGAGTCCCATAAAGGACTGTGAGGGCTCGTGTGGCCCCTCCCCCTTTCCCACATTCCCAATTGACCTCCTACTTCCCACCTAGACATGCCCACAACACCCTCTGCACAGGTTAGCCTCCCAGGTGCGAATTCCACCCTCAGGTCTGGGGGCTGGGGCTGTGGTGTCCAGGTTCGCACTATCACAAAGTTCTTGCAGCTAAACCAGCATTTCTCAACCTGATTCCTTGTTCTCATAGTTGCTGCTACTAAGGTACTAAGGAGGTTTTTTTTTTTTTTTTTTTTTGGTCTTGCTCTGTCCCCAGGCTGGAGTGCAATGGTGCGATCTCAGCTCACTACAACCTCCGCCTCCCAGGTTCAAGCAATCCTCCTGCTTCAGCCTCATGAGTAGCTGGGATTACAGGCGAGCACCACCATGGCTGGCTAATTTTTGTATTTTTGGTGGAGACAGGGTTTCACCATGTTGGCCAGGCCGGTCTTGAACTCCTGAGCTCAGGCAATCCACCTGCCTCTGCCTCCCAAAGTGTTGGGATTACAGGCATGAGCCAATGCGCCTGAGCTAAGGAGCCTTTTTAAGACACTTTTTTCCCGACCACCCCACACTCTACGAATGTTAATAGCACAGATTTTGTGGACATCTGTTGATGTACTGAGGTCCTTTGGTGGGCCACAAACCGTTATAAGATCTAAGACTTTTTAGTCTTCCTCCTTGCCAAGAATCAGTTTTCACCTTGCTGAGAATGCATGATCTAAACACAATAAGCCTGTCAGTGACTTAGTGGGCCCTCAGCCGAGTTAGAGCTCAACTCTGCACCATCTATTTTTTCCCAAATCAGTTTTACCCAGTATGGCCCTAAACAGTCAGAAAGGATGTCCACCTTAGCTGGTCCAGGAGGCTCCCTGTTGAGAAGGTATTAGCCCTGCTGTTGGATCTCCTAGGGAGATCCAGGAGAACCCGGAGAAGGACTAGAGCACAGGAGTAACTCAGAAGCCTCAGGCAGGAGTGACTTGGCAGTAGGTGTGGAAGCATTTCAGGATTTTAACAAATATGGCTATGCCAGTGCCTGCTCGCTGAATGTCTGCCTTGACTTCAAGGGATGTGAAAATAGTTACTTGAGTTGGGGTCCATTTTTGGAAAAAATAAACTTTCTTGAAGCATAATTTACGTATATTACAATTCCATGAGGGTTCACAAATGAGTGCGGTCGTGTAGCCACCCTGCACACCTGATATAGATCGTTCTCATCACCCTTGTGTTCCTTCCCTGTCATGTGCCTCACTTCACTGCTGATCCTTGGCAACCACCGATAGAATTTCCGGTTCCATTGTTTTGCTTTTCTAAAAGCTCGTAGAAAAGGAATCATAGAGCATGTACTCATTATTTGTTTGGCTTCTTTCACTTAGCATAAGTATTTGAGATTCATCCATTTTGTGGCGTGTTATACTTCCTTTTTATTGCTGAGTAGTATTCCGTTGCATAGATACATCCCAATTGGTTTATCCATTTCACAGTTGGTGGACATTTGCTTATAGTTTTTGGCCTTTATAATTAAAGTACTGTGAATATTTGAGTACGTGTCTTTATGTGAACACAAAATGAAAAATAGGTGTTCATTTTGTTTGGGGAAATAACTGGATAATACGGTAAGTGTAAGTTTGATTTGTAAGAGACTGCTAGTCTGTCTTCAAAAGTGGCTGAAGTGTCTTGCATTTCCTCCAGCAGTGTATGAGACCCCCAGTTGTTCCACATCCTCACCAGCAGTTGGTGTTGTCAGTCTTAAATTTTAACCACCCTGGTGGGTGTGTCATGGCATCTCATTGTTTATTTTCATTTTCATTTCCCTAATGTGCTTTTCATGGGTTTATTAGCCACTCATATATATTCTCCAATGAAATGGATGTTTAGCTATTTTGTCCATATTTTTTTGTTGGGTTTTCTGTTTTGGGTATGCTTTTTCAATGTGGATGGTTGTCTCGAGGTGACAGAGTGACCCCACTCGCACTACTTCCAGACAATTTGGGTTGCCCTGTTGTGCTGAGAAGACCATAATTGGTAGCTGTGCTGGGTGGGTCTCATTCCTGGAAGCAGGGTAGGGATGGGTCATGATCATCTCAACATGAATGGTGGTTTATGATCAGGGACGAAATGTGCCCCAAAACAGGGGCCAGGACCTCAGAAAGTGGGCTTTTGTTAGGGCAGTGTGTGAGCCTCAGCAGGAAGCCATAATTCACATGACCTGAGATTGTGCTACTCTGTGTTTATTTCCCATACATCCCCTCCAGTTCCAATCTCATCTCCATCACACTCCTCAGTAGGAAGGAAAGGCAGGCTCCTGCCTCTCCCTGGCATTGCAGGAGCAGTTGTACCTCCGTGGTAGTGGCAGCAGAAATCAGCTAGAAATTCCCAAGGGTCCTGCTTCTCCAGGAACAGGTATCTTTTGGTTTTGGGCTTTCTTTTAGAGGAGAAAAGTGTAAGTTTTCTGCGCAGGATGTCCTGTGAATGGTGGTCTGAAATCATGCACAGGAAGCACCCCCAAGCCCAGCCCTGGACTCTCAGGGCTGGGCCCATTTGATAGGACACTGAGTGTCCCAGGCTGTTCATCACCTTTTTCTCAGCTGTTCTGACTCCCAAGGTTTCCAGCTTTTCTGGTTCTTGTTGCATTCAAGCCATAGAGAATGCCTTTGGCTCATTTCTTAGCTTTCAATGACAGGCTCAGGATTGTACAGGCTTTCCAACACTGGGGATGATGTAGGCACTTCAGCTATGTTTGCAGTTATTTGCGTGATGACAGTCAGTGATCACAGTAATCATGGGGGAGGTGACAAATGACAAGGATGCAAAGGCTGCAGTGGTGCCATCAAGGCCCATCAGCTGGGCCCTGTGTCACTTCTCACAAGCACCTTTTGTGCTCAAAAGCAACGATGCAGCTGATGCTAACGCTGCATCACTTCTGGCTCTGAGAAAAGCAGGCACCCCCACTGTCTGAGACTCCCTGAGGGCCCCCAGAGTCTACCCCAGGGCCTGGCACAGAGTAGGCACTTGGTAAATGACAGATGGATGGACTGAACTCCTGTCACACTGCCCAGGATCACTCAGGGAGAGGCCGATGTGCATGCCACCGTGGCAAGAAAACCAGGGACTTGTAGCAAATGAAAGCAATGAAAGCATAGGAAACCTGAATGTCTGGTTGTGGAGATCAGACTGATATATCTGCTGCTGGATGGAGATACTTGAAGATGGTTCAGGCAAGGAATCTGCCATTGAAGAGACTTTTTGCTAGGGTACACTTATGGGTAAGCTGGGCCTTGAACATATAGAAGGGAGAGTAATGAGGTTGCATATCACGAGTGAGAAGTAGCAGAAGCAGAAGCATGGAGAAGGGAGAGAAAATGTACCTGGAATAGCAATTACATTCAAGTAAGTGCTCGGTGATATAGCCAGGGGCTCGGTGTTGTAGGAGGTCAGAGGACAACAGAGAGTTTAGAGTGGGTATGGTAACCAGGATGGCTTTCTGGAGGAGGAGGTACCTATTGAAGATATAGTGGATTGGTGCTGATAGAGAAGGCAGGACATAGGAATTCTCTTCTCAACAAGCTTCCCTGCCCTGGGCCAGAATCATCTGAAATGGGGAACCCGCAGAAAAGCCTTCCTCAGTGACTTGTGCCTCTCTGTCTCGGACTTCCTGGCTCCAGAAAGCCCAGGAGGTGTTCCTGTGAGGCAAGGCTCTATGTCGTGTTGTGTCCCAAGTCCCAGGGTCCAGTTGCCATTGCAGACAAAGCATCATTCAGAGGAAAGCAAGATGCATCTCGTGGTCGTCTGGACCACCTTTTCACAGACGGTCTTCTTCGGTGTCATCACTCAGTGTGTGGCCTTTGGGCCAGGGCTTGGGTTCCCATGGGAGCTTGTTAGAAATGCAGACCCTCAGGCCTCGCCTCAAAACAACTAAATTCGGCTGTGCCTGGATTGAGAGTCCAAGTCTGTAAATTTCTGCATCAGGGAAGCAGCCTCTTTAAATAAATTAGCAAACTTATTTTGAGTATTTTTAAAAAAGAACTATCTTAGATTAAAGAATACTTAAGATTCATGACAAGTCAATGTAACAAATCCTATACTAAGAAATTGCTTTAAAGGATATGATTTGGACAATAGACAAAATTGGAATATAGCCTTCCGAAATTCAGGGAGTGGGTCTCCTTAGATGAAAGTATTATAACAAAATGTTAATATTTCCCAATTTCTAACTGCACTGTGGTCAAATAAGAGAATATTCTTGTTCTTAGGAAACAAATATTGAGGAATTAAGGAGTAAATGGACATGAAGTATGCAATGTGCTCTCAGAGGGCTCAGGGAGGAAAAGAAATAAATGTGTGTATATGATATAGTAAATGTGTATATAATAAAAATATATATGTAATATATTATGATATATCCTATTGTACCATAAAATATATGTGGTGGGGAGAGAGAATATGAAAAAGCAAATGTGGCAAAATGTTAAAAATTGGAGAATCAGGGTAAAAGGAATATGGAGGTTTCTGGTTCCATTCATGCAACCTCCTTGTGTGACTGCTATTTCTTTAAAATAAAAAGTTTAAGAGAACAGTGTGCCTTGTTTCAAAGTTTGACGGATGTTGCAAGTTGCCCTCTAAAAAGGCTGAGCCAATTTATATTCCCACAATGCTGTGGAGGATTGGTGCAGCTGTTTAATGTAGCTATTTTTATTCAGCTATTTTGATGCCAGGGACTTTCTTTGATGGGGTCATATATCAGTTTTGACCTGTGGACATTTTGTTTTTTTTTTTTACCTATTTATTATGAATATTTCCAAAAGTACAGAAAAGTCAAAAGTATGCTGCAGTGAACACCCATGCCATAACCCCTGCCCCTAGTTTCAACAGTTGTTGTTATTGTGCCATATTTATTTATCAGTAAACATTTGTTTTTGGGGGGGCATGGAAATTGGGACACAGAAAGATTAAGTAATCGCCAAAGGTAAATGCTGGGGCCACACGCCGTGTCCTCAGCACGTTGTCCTTCTGCCTCTGAGGTGTTTCTGAATGGCTTCCTGAACAGATAGAATGGCTTTTTTTTTTTTTGACAGAGTCTCGCTCTGTCGCAGGCTGAGCGACAGTGGTATGATCTCGGCTCACAGCAATCTCCACCTCTTGGGTTCAAGCGATTCTCATGCCCCAGCCTCCTGAGTAGCTGGGATTACAGGCACACACCACCACAGCCAGCTAATTTTTTTTGTACTTTTAGTAGGAACAGGGTTTCACCATGTTGACCAGGCTGGTTTCGAACTCCTGACCTCAAATGCTCCACCCACCTCACCTCCCAAAGTGCTGGGATTACAGGCGTGAGCCACCACGCCTGGCTGGATTTTTTTTTCCTGAAGCAGTTGAGTGTTGGATTCAGACAGGTCTGGATTTGAATTCCACCTCTGACATTGAACAGGCTACATAACCTCCCAGTTCTAGCCTCCGTGTGTCCATCCCGTAAGCGGGGATGGGGGTACTCACCTCACATGATCGTTGCGAGATAAATGAGATAAGGTGTTTAAAGCCTGTGGTAGTTATTAGTATTATCATTTCTTCTGTATCTCTCTTTTCATTTAAAACAGATTCCCAGGCCCCCTCCTCTGGGAAAACTGATCCCTAAATCATTCCCCTGCTTGCCAATGCCTTGTCTGGCCCATCTATTGCCGGTGTGTAGTCCTTGGAGGGCCAATGTTCCAAGCAGGGCCAATGTTCCAAGCAGCTTGGAAAAGCTGATATTCAGGCATGTGTGCTGGGGCGATGTTCAGTAACCTGACATGACACATCATGGCCAAGAGTCGCAGGAGTCCCAGTGGTTAGGCAGCAGGGCCTCCCAGGGCACTCACCCTGAGAGCGAGCAGGTCTGGACGAATTCCCAGCAGACCCAGCAGAGCAAGGAAAGGGCCTGTGGACCACTGCTGCCATCTCCAGGACTTCCTCCCATTTCACCAGGATTCTAGTCTGTGGGGAAAGGGAGGAACAGGGACTAGGGTAAGGTGAAGGAGGCAGTCACTTGGAGCAAAGTTTAAGGGGGCACTAAAGATTAATAATATTTGAATGTAATATTTTTTTAAAAAATCAAATTCTGTGAACCATGTACTATGGGCTGCCTATTTTCGTTAATAAAATAAAGTTTAAAATAAAGTTTGAAGGCCTCAGTCAGCCCATTCCCCTCTCTGTGGCCCCAGGAATTGGGGGACACTGGACAGTGTTCCCACTGACATTTTCTTTCCTCAGTAGAACAATGTAGTATTGCCTGCAATTCTAGTCGGCACAGCTCTTTCACCCTTTAAAGGGCCGTGTGCCATGGCTCTCCCAGCACCTGGTTCCCAGGCTTCTGGCCAGCGTGGCAGAGCTGAGGCCATGTGGAGGGCTGGAAGTGGGTGGCACGCTTTCCTGTCCTGGCAGAGAAGTGCACATGGACCTCTGTAGTTTCTGGCCTCACCATGGCCTTAGAACTGAAGGTATGAATCCATGCAAGAGGCTGCTACTGGGAGTCAGAGAACTGGCTCACATTTACCAGCTGTGTGACCTTGGAAAGCTACCTAATCTCTCTGAGGCTCAGTTTCGTTACCTGTCCATTGGGGATGATGTGGTCCAACCCCTTCCCCTTTGAGCTCATCAGTAAGAGGTTGCTGAGTAGGAATTGGAGCCCATGTATGGGAAATGCTTTGTAAACTGGGAAGTGCTCTGGAAACACAAGCTGTTCTTATAATGGTGGTTACCATTGATTCTGGTGGACAGCTCCTGGCCCAAGCCTGGTGGAATGGTCATCCATAGAGGGAAATCAGATTCAATACCCCAAACCCCTGCCCAGAGGGGGAAAGTGCAATGACCAGAGGTCAGGGGGAACTGTCCGCCTCATGCAGCCAGGTTCACAGAACCTCTTGAGGTCCTGTGCCTATGTTCCTACCCACTCTTCAAACAGGTGGCTTCTTAATGTTTTTTCCCCACCCCATTCCTGGATCAGCTTGTGGAGTTCTCCATTCCACTGACTTTCCTAAGAGCCATGTGGAGAGGAAAGATGTGAAGAGGGAAGGCATGTCCAGGTACCAGGATAGCCCCTTAGGTGACCATCTCACACTTCTAGGTGACTACAAGGCAATGATTGGGGAATTCACTTTCTCTACCCCACTTTCATTTGACCCTTCACTCAACAAGAAGAGAAACCTACAGCCAGCTCTTGGATAATGAGGTTGAAAGTCCTTGGAACCTTGTTTAAGAGGCTGACAGGCAGGCAGCCTCCTTGGCTTAGGATGTGCGACCTTATGGTATGTCCATGCTGCTGGGGACATAGTGTCTCTTTTTAAAATTTTGTTTGTCCACAAGTGATTGGGGTACTGGTGGCATTTGGTAACATGGGTAAGTTCTTCAGTGGTGATTTGTGAGATTTTGGTACCCATCACCCAAGCAGTACACACTGTACCATATTTATAGTCTTTTATCCCTTACCCCCTCCCACTCTTCCCTCCAAGTCCCCAAAGTCCATTGTATCGTTCTTATGCCTTTGCATCCTCATAGCTCAGCTATGATATATATACTGTGATATATATATATACTGTGATCTCTTTCTCTCTCTCTCTCTCTCTCACAGTTTCTTTATCCACTCCTTGTTTGATGGACATTTGGGTCGGTTCCACAATTTTGGAATTCTGAATTGTGCTGCTATAAACTTGCGTGTGCAAGTATTTCTTTCAAGTAATGACTTTTCCCTGTGGGTCTCTTGAGAGCCCTCCAAGCATCTGGCCCCTCCCCTTTCAGGACTGTGTTTTGGGGTGAGCAGGGGAGACGAACAGAGGCTGAGGGCAGCCTGGCTGGAAACAGGAGGTGGAGGTAGGAGGTGGGAGCTGATTCAATCTTCAGACTACAATGAGAAGCTTAGTAGCCAGTTTATGAGCAAAGGGGGCCATTTAAGCAGCATAGAAAGGGGTCTAAACATGAGTTATAAAACAAGATAATGCTTTGGCAGGTGGGATTTTTGCTGTATGCAGAGGTGAACTTCTGAGCATAGAGAAATGGATGTTAGGCAGGTGTAAATGTACCTCTGTCTCATCACTTCCACAATCAGTTGGAGCACCTGTTTGATGTGTGTCCTCCCTCTCCCTATGACTTGGGGGATGGCAGGCTCCCATTTGTGCACAGGTGTCTTTCACAGGGCCAGCAGGCAGTATGGGGTCCCTGCTAGTGAATTCCCATTTCCTAAGAGGGAGGCAGAAAGGTGCCCACGTGGTGATCTCCCAGACCAGGTTCCCATCTCCACTTGACCAGTCTGTAGGTATATGCCTTGGAAGTAGCTCCTGCTCTATAAAGTGGGAATAAATCATATACCATTATAGGGGCTCGGGAATAAGTAATTGAGATAACGTAGATGGATTGCCTGGTACAGACAAGGCTTGGTATGTAGCAGACACTCAATAAATATTTCCTCCCTTCTCTGTGCCTCTTCTTTCCCTTCTCAATGCAGTAGTGTGGGGTTCTGCTCGGAGCAGCTGAGTCCCTACCCTGCACATCCCTGTGCTTCCCCAGGCTGCTCAGACACTGCCCTTGCAGCTTCTTTTTGTGGGAAAGGTAGTTGCCCTTGGATCTTATGTTCCCACAGCCAAAGCTTCTCTCACTTTTGTCTGCCTGGGGAGCCTCTGTTGCCTTCTTTTCTATCCCGGGCTTGCCTACAGATACCCCATCCTATACTTCCTGCTCTGCTGCCTTTCTGGGGTGGGCCCAGCTCAGGGGACACATGGACACCTGTCATGCTGATTTCTTATTTAGTCAGTAACAGCTAATTACTGTTACAACTGATTCCAAATTTTTTAGCCCACAAGATAAAAGTTTATTTCTCACTCCTATCATAGTTTGCTGAGGCCCGTGGTGGGGTTCTGCCCCCTTTGCCTCCCTCACCCACCCCTCCCGTCATTCAGGGGCCCGTGCTGGTAGACCCTGTTGATGGATGCTGACAGAGGAAAAGGCACATTTACTCTTACCTTCCTACCTACGTCAGCCTGGGAGAGAAACATCACTCCCTCTTTCTTCCATTCCATTGGCAGACTACTGTCATGGTCCCACCTGGACACAAGCTGAGAAATGGAGCCTCCATGTCTGGGAAAAGCAGGTTTAGAGAGCACTTAGCAGTATCCCTGCAGGAAAACCACAGCCTCTCCGTAGTCTAGGCATGGAGGCAAATGCTTCTCTGCCCCTAAGGGAGGCCTCTCTACCAGAGGGCTCAGAAAATTCCTTCCTCCCTCCTTTCTTCCCTCCCTTCCTTCCAGTGTTTACAGAATGCCCCCTTGGACCAGAAACTGGCTGCCTTTATGAAGAGAAGAATCGGGGGGAAGAGATTCTTAAAGGTAACTTTTACCTTTAAGATTAGAGGGCTGGGCCCTCTAATCGCAGGCATGAAACTATTAATGTTATTCCTTGCAGAGACAAGTAACCAGAATAATTAGAGCTCAAGTGATTCTTTCATAGCAAGTTCTCGATGTTTTATTTTATTTTATTTTGTATTTATCTGTGTTAGTCTGGGTTGCCTAGAGTGCACACTCCCACCACTCGGCCCCAAGCTGCCTTCTCTTTTCTTGAAACTGTCCATGCTTGCTCCTGCCCCAGAATGTTTGCACCTGCTGTTCCCACTGCTGGTCAAAAGAAACAAAAACCAGATAAGCTTTAAATGGGAGAAAGGATTTGTATTAGAGTTTTCCAGAGAAAGAGAACCAATGGGATATTTATTTATTTGTTGAAGATTTATTATAAAGAATTGGCTTACATAATTTTGGAGGCAGGCAAGTCTCAGGATCTGCAGGGTGAACTGGCAAGCTGGAGACCCAGGACAGCTGATGAGTAGTTCCAGTCCATGTCCGAAGGCCTGAGAATCACGAGTGCTAATGGTATATTCCTGTCTGAATGAAGGCAGGCTAAAGACCCAGGAAGAGCCAGTGTTTCAGTTTGAGTCCAAAGGTGGGAAGAAAGCTGACGTCCCAGCCCAAAGGCATATTCTGGGGAAGGTCAGCCTTTTTGTTCTATTCAGGTCTTCAACTGATTGGACGTGGCCCACCCACATTAAGGGGAAACAATTGGCTTTGCTCAGTCCACTCATTGAAATGTTAATCTCATCCAAAAACACCCTCATGGAAGCACACAGAGTAATGTTTGGCAGTTACTTGAGCGACCATGTTCCAGTCATGTTGACATATAAAATTAACCACCACAGGATTTTTAAAGTTAAGGAAAAAAACATTAAAATTAAGAATCTGTAAAAATAAAAATGATAATAAAATGGTAAAACAAAACAGAACAAAAAAACATATCCAGGCAATTAATTGTTTAAAGGAATTAGCCAGTAAAGTGAAAAAGTTAGGGTAAAGATAAAAGGTGGATGGGGTGGGGAGACAGAATTAGTGGTGAAAAAAGGATAAACCCCTATGGAACAGGTAAAACCTGAAATCCAGAAACCTAAAATACTCAAAGGCTAGATTGTATAATAAAGAAGAAAAATTCAGAAGAAAACACTCCCAAAAACCATAGGCGATGAAGGGCAGAAGCCTGGCTCTGATGTTCGAGGAGGTCTCCTATGTCTTTCTCTGCTGATTCTTGGGTGTGAAAAGATCTAATACAAATAGAAACATGTTTGGGAATGGTGACACTGGGAGGCTGGGGGAGCCTGTGCTGTTGTGATGCCTTTGGGATACAGCCCTTCTCAGTCTCCCTTTTTTCCAACGTGGGTTTGGTCCAGCTGGTGAGGGGAAAGAGACTGGGGAGGTCAGAGCTTGAGGCCACACACCAAGTGGGTTAACAGCAGAGTGGCCCTTCCCCGACAGTTTCATCCGGGAGAACTTTGGTTAAATGCAAAGTGAAAGACAATGTTGAAATGGAGGAGGAGGAAGGGAGCCCCCCATAAGTCCTTCCACTGCCTGAGATGAGTATAGGAGGTAGCAGATATCCCTGCTTCATATCTAATGCTGGGGATGTGTTCCAGCTGTAATGGAGTGCCTCAACTGGCAAAGACATCCCCTTCCCTCTGCCTGCCCATTGCCTGGGACCCAGCTTTAGGCTCGATGCCTCTTGGCCATGCTGGTACACTGACTGTGCCCTGTGTTGCTATGTCTGAGCGGTGACTCAGCAGAGTAGCTGCTGTCCAGGCATGGTCAAACTCCACACACCACTCCCCAGCCTAGGCTTCCTGGGCCCCTGGCCTCTCTCAACTCCCGTGCTCAACCACCCTTCACTCAGATTTGGCCATAAGTGAGCAGAGCTGGTATAGGCTGATGTGGTATGCAGGGTGGTGGGGGCACTAACCAACATATGTTTATTTATTTTTCACTCCCATTGCAAAAGGACTCACTTCCTAAAGTCAGGAAGTTGCCTAAACATTTTTGAGGAATGCCCACAATTCTCATTTAACATATTGCTTGAAGTTGTAGAATATAGTTCGGTTCTATTGGTGAGCAAAGACCACTCCAAGCCCTCCCTGGAGAGGCTTGCTCTGTGCACCATCCTGCCCCAAAGTGCTTTCTGTTTGTCTTTTGCCTCATTTTGCAAAGATGACAGATCTAAGTTACATTAGAGACCCTTCTATTTTAAAATAGCATTCTTCTTGCAGTTAAATTTAAATTTTTTTCTGGTCACCTTGGAAGAGATTTGTGTCTGTCTCAGAAATGCTGGGATTGCTTGTGGGAGTTGGGGTAGCAGATTGTAGCTTTGGCTTGGCATAACCCAGGCAGTTCACACAGGGATCAGGCGTGGGTGACTGGCAAGGCCTGCACCCTTGCCTCAGATCTGGTGAAAAGGGAAGCAGAAGTGATTTTCCTATCTGGAAAATGGAAATGATAATGCTTAGCCTTTGGAGTCGTTGCGAGGTGTACATGACCCCTCAGGACCACAGGACCACAGGACCACCCAGCCTGCTCCTTCCCTGCACATTCCAAGCGCCCACACCCTGGATGGGCCTGAGGTCTCTCAGATAATTGCTTTTGCTTAAAAGCCATTAAATCACTCAGGAGAAGGTATGAACTTGAGTAATGACTCACCTGCCTCCTTACTGGAGGCAGTCAGTTCAGAGAGAAGCCCTTTCTAGGTAGAACTAGCTTAGCTGACAGATCGCAGGAGCAGTGGACAGTGAAGACAGAAGAACAGGAGAAAGAGGGAGGTGACAATGAGAGAAGCAGAGTCCATGTCATCGTGGTCCTCTCTGTTGCTCTCATCCCCCCTAATGTCTGCCAGGATTCATGCTGAAACAGGTCACATAAACTCTCCAAGTTTAAGGTCTGGGGGTCTTGGGGAAGGAAGACTTGCCTGGTGAGCACCTGCCTTGCCTCAGGCTCCATAACAGGAAACTCTCATGTACCCCTCACAACAACTCCAAAGGTTAAGCACTAGCATTTCCATTTTACAGATAGGAAAACCAAGGCCTAGCTTGGCGGAGTAACACCAGAGTCTCTTCTAGGTCCAGCCAGGTTTCTTTCTACTCTTCCCATGAGACAATTAGCCATGCGGATCTCAGTAAATATTCAGGAAGCTGGTAAGTTTTCCACTCTCCTTCATACACGTGAAGATCCATGCTGATGTCCTCTCAGGAAATTATCAATACAAAGAAATTTTATTGCCTAAAGTTAGAAGTCTGTGATAGCATCAGTTTCCATGGCAACAGGCTATGATGTCACAGATGCCTGCAACAGCAGAGTGAGAAGAAAGCAGGGAAATGAGGAGCCAAGGTGGGGAGGCTGTAAGACATGATCTATTAGCACAGATGCGGAAGGCCTTCCATCAGTCCTCCCCCTGCCCAGCATCTGCTGCTGCACAAAGGGAAGCACACTGACATTTGGAACAAATACATGGGTTTTGTGAACCATGAATGCTTCAGCTTGCAAACTCAGAGTAATCAAAAACAAATACAATTTCTCTGAGTTTTCTCTGAATGTTTACAAAAAGGATAATGCCTTTTGTTTTTTGGTAATCCTAGCTTTTGCAATTGACTAAGTGGTAGTTCCTTGTGTGCCCAGCATGGTGAGGCTGTTAATTCCCATTGATATGGCATGTCAGGGTGGAGATGACAGTGGGGCGGAACCTGTTGGGGGTCAAGTACTGGGAGGCATGTGGGTCCCTGGAAGGAGAATAGGAGACAGAAGCTCGATGTTGACTATGCTGGGCACAGTGCCAGTTGGTGCACACTGGGTTTGAAGGGCCTAGGCCTGGGTTCCTAGGGTGTGACGCACAGCAGCACATCACTAACTGATGACAATACTTTTGCTAATTGGAATCCTTCTCATCACATTGCTCCCTGTTGTCAGAAGCAGAGGCCAGTTATATTTTTCAAAGATGCTGCAGCAGATATCTCCCATCCAACAAGCTCTTTGGCGATGGGAGCTTGCCAACCTAGAGTCTAACTTTCCTCCCCTTAAATATGGATTGGACCTGATGACTTGCCTGACCAGTAAAATGTGGCAGAGGTGACAGTCTGGAACTTTTAAAGCTAGGTCAGAAGCAGCTTCACAGCTTTTACCTGGATTTCTAGGGATTCCAGCTGTTGGAACTCTCACTCTGGGAACCTAGTTGCTATGTTGTAAGATGCATGGAGACACCATGTATGTGTACTTCAATTGACAGCCCAAGGTGAGCTTCCCGCTGACCACCAGCACCAACTGCCAGCCATGTGAGTGGACCATTTTTTTTTTTTTTGGCATCAAGCAGTAGTACAGGCATTGGATGACTGCAGCCCCTGCCAACATCTGACTGCAACCTCCTGAGCCACCCCAAGTGAAAACTATCCAGCTGGGCCCAGCCAACCTGCAGGACTATAAGAGCTAATAAAACATTACTGTCTCAAGCCAGTAAATTTTGCTGGTGATCTGTTACACTCAATAGATAATGGGAACACAAGCAGTCCCTTGAATTTGCTATGTAAGATCAAACCCAGACAGGTCCAGAGTCAGCAGTCACAGTCCTGGCATGTGACTGAAGACCTCTATAATGGGAAGGGGATGGCCAGTGCAGGCCTACCTCTTGGCGAATCCTGCTCTAAAGAAGGCAGGCTGGAGATGTTACGATCATCTGTCTGTCAGTTTTAGAAGCTTGGCCAACCTTCGGTTTGGCGACATAAATGTCAGTCAGGCCAGAGCTATTGTACCTCTGATGGGATGGTTTTGAACCTAAGTGTGCAGAACTGTTCATTTCATCTGGTTGGTTTTAGCCAAGCATCCCAGCAATTGAGATTGAATGAGTGTCCCTTGCAGGGTTTCATCCAAGCCTGATAAAAATGCCAGAGAGTACAGAAGTAATATCCCACAGGGGATGCTCCTTCTGTTGGACCCTCTTTGGGTACCATTTTTCTGCCAGCTGTGAATTCACCGGTTTGTACTTGCCCTGGCCTGCAGTTCTCCACATGGTCCATTTCATCAAGTACTTTGCTGAAATCTAGGTACACCATGATCTTGTGTCCTAGGGAAATTTTCAAGAAGGAAAGGGAGTAGGTTTGGTGGGGCTTGTTCTTACTCAACCCATGATGCCTCCAGGAGCTCTCTATGCTTTCTCTGCATATTGGTATACTCCAGTCTCCTTCATCCACCATGGTTTGGCTCATGGCATCCTTTCATGATCCTTTTCTTCCTGAAAGAAGGATTAAATTTCCCCCTCCCAGTTTTCTACTATCTTTCTCATCTTTTACCATTCCTTGAAGATCCCTTTCTTTTATCATATCTGCATTGTCTTTCTACATTTTATTTTACTTCAGCTATCATCTATAAAAGGCAACTGAGGCTGGGTGCGGTGCCTCACATCTGTAATCTCAGCACTTTGGGAGGCTGAGGCAGGTGGATCACAAGGTCAGGAGTTTGAGACCAGCTTGGTCAATATAGTGAAACCACGTCTCTACTAAAAATACAAAAAAAAAAAAAAAAAAAAAAAAAAAAAAAAAAAAATCAGCCAAGTGTGGTGGTACATACCTGTAATCCCAGCTACTCGGGAGGCTAAAGCAGGAGAATTTCTTGAATTCGGGAGGTGGAGGTTGCAGTGAGCCGAGATTGCACCACTGCACTCCAGCTTGGACGACAGAGCGAGACTCTGTCTCAATAAATAAATAAATAATACATAAATAAAAAGACAATCAAAAATGTTTTTTAGATGCTGAGCTAAGAGTCAGTATACAATTAGGAAGTTCTTCCTGTTATCTGCTTGATATCTAGCCTACACCAGTCCAGATGCATTGCTGTCTCTTCCCGTTTCTCTTTCCAGTCATCATATGGGGGAAGATATGAGCCTCTCCTTAGCAGTTCTGCTTTGCATATAATCAATGGATCTTGCTGTGTCCTTCATTTGCCTTCTCTGGTTGTGAATAAATAACCCTCAGTTCCTTGTACGTTTCTTCACCATTCCTGTTTTTCAGGGCTCTAATCAGTTTTATTTCATTCTCCACTATAAATTATTTTTAAAGCCCCTTGGAAATATAAAGGTTGTCTAAATAATAAATCATCATTTTGGCAAATGATACTGAGACATTTAGAGAGATAAAATTAATCACCCCCTTGTAGCTATATAGCAGCTTTTCCACAGGGAGTACAAAGTAGTTTGTAGAGCTCATAGTTAATTCTTGCCCTGTTCCCGAGGGAAGAGGGTAAGAGTCATCTTTCTATTTTGTAGGGGAAAGGCCAGGGCAGTATAGGTGACTTCTTATTCGGCACCCCCTGGTGAGCACGGTACACAGTGTGAAAGATGCTTCAGCTCTCTTTTCTGAACATCTGACACAACATCCATGGGGTATTTACCGCTTTTCAACCTGGATAGCATAGCACATGCAATGGGTTCCCTGGGTGGCAGGGACCATTGGCCCCATCCTGCCAGTACAGGGCCTGGAGTAATCTTCCCTCCAGTGAGTTCTCTGCTCAGAATGCTGCAGCATCTCCTGCATCAAGTACAAACACCACAGATTCCAATATTCAAGGAGCTTGCACTTTCACGTGGGTCAACTCCTGAATTATTATGCCCATTTTATAGATGAGGAGACGGAGGTTTGTGGAACCTAAGTGGCTTACTTCACAAACTCACACAATTACTATATTGTAATGCTGGAATCTGGCCAGCCTTCTCTAACGCCTTAGTCTAGTGCTTCTTCTCTATAACCTAAGCTTCCCATTATAATTATTTTGGTTTTGAGTGACAGAAAACAAAATCAACAGATGCGCGTGTGCGTGTGCGTGCGCGCGCACACACACACACACTTCTTATGGGCTCCTGTGATTGAAAGTACTGTGCAATACTAGTTTCGGGCATGACTACTTTTAAGATGCTATTGGGACTGTTCCTCTGTCTTCAGCCCCACTTCCTCTGGGTTAGCCTAAAGCTCACCCATCGTGGTCATCAGGTTTATGTTCTGACTACAGCAGAAACAGGGAGACTAATTTCTTGGTAGTTCCTGCGCAAGTCCTGAGGGTTATTGTGATTGATCCCAGTTTCAGTGTGTAGCATGTTTGGTTCTCAACCTGTCAACATGTATAGGGGCTAGAATTCACTGATTGGCCTATATTGCTCCTTCCCCTGGGGAGCTGGGGTGGAGGCAACACTTTAAAGGCAGAGACTGAGAATGGGGAGGGGTGAAATTGCAAATCAAGAATACACAGACAGTTAGGAAAAGTAGGGTGAGTGGGTGTTGGCTGGCAGAAACCGACCTGCAAAGCCTTTCATTCACACCCCCTGCATTGCCTGCCTCTCTGCCTGGCATCCTCATTGTCTTGCTGGGCTCTTCCTCAGATGGGCAATCCTCTCTCCTTACCAGCATCTCTTTGCTTATGCTTTTCTTCCTGCCCTCATTTTTCACCCTTTCCATCTGAACCGTTCCGTACCGTTTGGCCTATTTCAAACCTTCCTGAACTGAGGTAGCCTTCCGGACCACCTGGTCCATGGGTGGCTTCCTTCTTTGAGATCCTGTGCTATAGACTCCTGCCTTCTCTTTTGTGGTGCCCCACTGAGGGAAGTTGGCCCATTGGATAGTTTCCACGAAGTTGGAATAAATGTGCAAAATTCACATGTTAGTGGCATTTGGGGCTTTTCGTGAAGGGTTGGTGAAGATCACTGCAGCAAAGGTTGTAGGTAAAACCAACAATGTGTGAGTAGGAGCCAAAAAAGATCATGGAGTCTTAATAGACCCATGATGAATATGACTTTGAATATAGTGTAATGAGAAGTTTGGCATGGTTCTCTCAGCTTCCCAAGTGGGATGAGAAAAAAATGGAGCATTTTAGGCTAAGAGATTGTCCTTTTGCTCTTTTCTTGGCTAGTTAGAACTTTCTTGGAGCCTAGTCCCTAGTTGAGCCATTACACTTGAAAAATAAGTGTTAATCCCTAGCATCTGCCTTGATCTATCATTTTATAGATCAGGAATCTGAGATCCCAAGTGGCTGAATTACTGCCCCAGGGTCAGGCAGTGAGTTTGGGGCACAGATAGAAGTGAAGACCCTACCTGATGCTCTGCCTACTGCTATTTCCATTCTCTGCCATTGACCAGGAGTGACTGGCAAGGATGGAGGATGGAGAATGGCCCTTTGAGGGACACTTGGGGATTGCAGGGGATCGCCAACCAGAAGGAGGCGGCAGGCCAGGGAAGGGGTCTAATGGTGCTTCCGGGAGATACTCAGTGCAGTCCTGGGCATGTATGGGCATCAAATCAGGGCATAGACACCTGGATTGGTTTGGTGATGCTTCTCAAGTATGAGAAGTTCCTAGTTAAAAAGATGCCACCCCAAGATTTCCTGTATCTGCAGGGTCCCATCCCTGGACATAATAAAGGAGGAGGCCTGAGTGACTGAGACATGAGCTGCAGGAGGCTGGCGGGGTTGGGGCCCTCTGATCACCCAGGTCATACCCTGTTTTGGGGAATGCTTACCAATTCCTGGGGCTCCTTCCTCCTCTGAGTAGATGAAGTACTGCTGTATAAATGCACTCTTTCTCAGACATGATTTGAATAAAAGGAAAACTCTCATATGGAGTGTGCTATTTTTAAGAGATACAAGTTAAGGAATAAAATTCTGTGAGACACACAATTATTTAGCTGTCTTTGTTTAGCAACATTCTTTTAATTAACCACCACTAGCATCTATTGAGATGCTGGGCAAGTGTGCTCTGCTCCAAGCTTGTTTTGGAGGGAAGAAATAAATTCATGTTTTCAACCCAAATCATTAGAGTTTCCTCTCCAAGGTAAGACCTTGGGAGTGGGAGTGGTTGAGCAGAGGACTCTCTTTGTCCTGGGGCTGTGAGGACCTATCAGGAGAAGGCAACTTGGTACCTCTCAAAAGCTGTCTTGCTGGTGGGCTTTTAGAATCATGCGTCTCTGAAAAGGCATCCCTTCAATAATGCTTTCCTCCCCTGCACACCTTCCCTTCAAACCTTCTTAGAGCTTCTTTCTGTTTATCTTTGCAAAAACTTTTGATTTTGAAATAATTTCAGACCTACAGAAAAGTTTTAAGTATATTACAAATAACTCCAGTATATTCTTTTTAAAGATTGAATTGTGTCCCCCTAAAATGGTATGTTAAAATCTTAATCCCCAGAACTTCAGAATGTGCCCTTATTTGAAAATAGGGTCCATGCAGAATAAGCAGTTAAATTAAGATGAGGCCATACTGGAATAGGATAGGTCCCTATTCCAGCATGACTGAAGTCCTTATAAAAAGGGGAAATTTGGACACAGACGTACACACAGGGAGCGCGCCATGAGAACATGACAGCAGAGATCAGAGTGATGTGTCTGTGAGCCAAGGAACACCAACGATTGCCAGCAAACCGTCGGAAGCTAGGAGAGAGACCTGGAACAGATTCTGCCTCACAGCCCTCAGAAGGAACCAACCCTGCCAACACCATGATTTCAGATTTCTGCCTCCAGAACTGAGAGATGATAAGTCTCTGTTGTGAAAGTCACCAGTTGGTGGTACTTTGTTACAGCAGCCCCGGGAAGCTAATACAGCCCTTCACCTGCATTTCTCCAGCGTTAGCATTTTACCACATTGCACTCATTCCTCCCCTGCACACATATGTGCCATATATACATGTAATTGTTCTTTTCAGAATCGATTGACAATAAGTCGCAGACATATGCCCATTTACTCCTAATTACTTCAGTGTCTGTTTCCTAAAAGCAATAAAATCTCTTACCTAGCCACAGTACAATAATCAAAGTCAGGGAATTAACACACATGCAGTCCTCTGATCTCTTTTATCTTTAAAAACATTTTAAATTAATATTTTAATTTTTATTAACATACATGCACATTGTCCTGAGGATGGTGGGGGAGTTTTCCAAGGAACTTTGGGGAATTTTGATCTGAAGATGGGGATCTGGGTTGACAAGCATGGCAGGTGAGGGAAGCGCTCAGAGATAGGCAGCATGGTTGAAGCCACTAGCAAAAAGCATGGGCTTTTCTGGGAAGGGGATGCTTATTATTATTTTTCCTTCTCAAAAAGGAAACATGTGTAGGAGAGTGTTCTGGGAGTCCTTGGCAGGCTGATGGGCAAGACCGTGTTCAAGGGTTCCCTTCTGGCCTGACCTCTGCCTGGCCTTGGGCCACAGATGCAACCTTGCCCTCCCAGCTGGTGTCTGGTGGGCCACAGGATGCTGAAGTGCCTTCTGCCCTGGAGAGTCTGACACCTTTGTCCTCACTAGGAGGGTGCTACAGACCGAGTAAAGAAAGGGTAGAAGCCCTGGATGATGAGTGCCAAGTGGAAACCTCAGCAAGGGCCTCGAGGAAGGGATTTTAAACTCCTCCTACCCTCCATCAGCTTTCTCTCTGTTCTTGAAATGGACAATGACTTCCTACTGTCATGCAAACTCCCAGGAATATGTAGCTTCTAGCATCTTCCATGTAACCAGAGTGCTTCCCTAAACCCTTCCAATAAAGAAATTCCGGAGTAGTCTCTGGTTAGAAGATGGATCAGAAGGGGGCCATTCGTGGGTATAACTGGGACCCAGTGTCCTGCCCCCGGCATATTGCTTCCCACATTTATGAAAACACTTGCAAGTGTGGCCTCTAACCTGCCCTGGAGCAGGGGAGGGCAGCTGGGAGGCCAAGAGTGGGTCCACAGCATTACAGATTCCCACAAGGGGAGCTATGGCCTGTTGAGCAGGACTCTGATCTCACAGTTCTAGAACAGCTGCCCAATTCCACAGCTGGGCAGACTTAGATACTCTTGGGCCATGGCCTTTCACCCTTTCTCATCCTCACTTTCCCCAGCTTTCCTTCCTCAAGTTCACAAAATTTAGGGACCTTTCTGCCCTGTCTGATTCCAAAAAAGTAATAGAAGTTTGCTTCTGCCTATCCCACCCCTCTGATGCCTCCTCCTTCCTTTCAAACATCTCCACAGAAGTTCCCACAAGCTGCCGCCGTGTCCTCAAAGACCCTTTTCCCCCTGTGGTTAGGCTGACTCTCGATCCCTTCATGGAAGGACAGCTACTTTCCCTGCCTTCAGGCCATTGTGGCTTGGCCTGGTAGCTTTTTGTCCCCTGTTTTATAACAAACTGGGATTACAGAAGCAATACATGCTTCTGAGAATTTCTGATTTCTCAAAGAGGAGATTCTATATTCTTCCTTGGTTCAACCCTGTTGAGGGAGAACTGAACCTGTTTGGATGTTTCTATGATATGCTTGAGAGAATGTGGGGCTGCTACTCTGAAAAAGAAAAATATCAATGATGCTTTCAGAAATTGTCCAGTTGTACTAACGTCTTGTGAGAGCAACATTGTTCAGAATCATGGCAGGGTGGGGTTGCTGGATAAAATACAGGATGCCCACTAAATCTGAATTCCAAGTAAGCAATAGATACTTTTTAGTTTTAGGTATTTTAAGCGCAAAATATTGTGTGGGACACACATTGACATATTGCATGCGATATTTGAGGCACACTTATTCTAAGAAAATTATTCACTGTTTATCAGGAATTCACATTTAACTGGGTGTTCTGTTGCTTGTTGGCTTGCTGAATCTGACAACCCAACATCAACATGCAAGACAGAGCTGGCAAGGCTGTAGAGGGCCTTCAACAGGGGTGCACAAGGGCATTTGTGAAAGTAGCCAAAGGCCTCACAGAATGGAGCCAAAGCCAGACTGGGAGCAAGGCCATGGCAAACAGAACTGAGAAGAAATCTGAGACAGGTCATGAGGTAATGAAACTTCCAAACTTTCAAGTGAGGTGTCTGAGTCCTTGCATCACCCTGAGACCTGTTCATGGCGGTTCCTCTTCTGTCTTCCGGCTTTAGTCACCCCAGTATCACTGCTATGAGTTCCCCCTTACCCACATACAAACTGTACCATCATTATGTAATATTTTTCCTTAATTCACTGAAAACCTTAAATACAGGTATTTTTGGAAGGAAACTTGATTCCATCATTGTCAGTGGAAAACAATCTCACTTATCACAAATTGAAAGTGACAGTAAACATGTGGACAAATGAAGTTGATGTCATTGAACTCTAACTTTCGACTGAGTCTGAAACCGGCTCTCAATTCCTAAAAATGAAATTAGCAAGTGGTAGAGAAGAGCTAATGATATACAAGTCTCCAGCTGAAACTTTCTTCTGTCATAATCAGAGAACCACAAAGAATCGAAAAGGAGACAACTTCCTAACCCTGCAATTCAGCGTATTTAATGTTGTGTTCAGTCACTCATGGTTTATGTGATTCTCACTTTTAGAAGGTACTGGTATTGGTTAGGTCTTAGCCATGGCCAGTAATGCTGTTTTTAAAAAAGTGCTTTATAAATGAATTTTTTCTGGTTGGAGAAGAAGAGGCTTGAATATTTGCAGGTGGAAGTCTGAGTTTCAGGAGTGCGTGCCCTTGGTGACCTGATCCCAGCCCTGTGTGCTCAACTTCAGGGATAAAGTCCTAGAGACTGTGAGTCAACATCAGGCAAAAGCCATCCTAGGGTCCCATGGGACTCTCAGCGCCCCCATGAGTGAGGCCTTAGGGACAAATCCACCTAGACTCCTTAGCTTTGGCCTGCTGGGGGTGCAAAACTGACCCTGTGACCCTGCCCCCCTGCCACCCTGTCCCCAGGCCCTCTGCTTTGATGGGAAAGACTTCCCAGGATAGAATGTGCTGGATGAACTCATGTTCTTGTCATTAGGACTGTGAGTGGG
Source organism: Rhinopithecus bieti (assembly GCF_001698545.2). Lineage (NCBI taxonomy): Eukaryota > Metazoa > Chordata > Mammalia > Primates > Cercopithecidae > Rhinopithecus > Rhinopithecus bieti. Next base: position 247,947 of record NW_016813134.1, read on the forward strand.
TGAGCTGTGTCCCCGACAGGCCAGGCAGAACTTGGAACACAATTTTCCCATGGAAACAATGTACTAAAGGGTGGTTAGGTTTTATGGCATGATTGGTTCAGGATAGTAAACTTTCATTGAACACCTAATATGTTCCAGACACTGTGCTGGGACTACAAAATGTGTAAAGCATTGTTTCAGGCTAAATGGAGTTCAGTCTCTTGGGAGATATGAACAGCGAACAAATGAGCAGGTGATGACAATTCGGTGTGATGGGTGCCAGGACTGAAGGAGGTAGAGTATGCTGTGGGGTACCAGAGTGGGGCCTGGCCAGGCCTGAGGGTGTCTGGAGGAGCTTCCTGTGAGGCTGAGTCTCCAGGCCTGAGGAGGTGAAGAGCAGGGATGAGGGATAAAGGGTGTGCCTGGCAAGTGAACAGCTAACAGAAAGGCAGAGGGTCACCCAGTACGGTGTGTGCCGAGATTCTACTGTCTGCCATGTATTTCTGGAGCACCATTTGCTGTAAGGGGAGTTGGCTGAGTTTAGTCTTTAGGAATAAGTAGAGATAGTTATGGAGGCCCCAGAGCATTGTAAGAGGATGGATTCTCAACCTTAGGCAGAGAAGCCACTGAAGGATTTTAGGCAAATTTAGCTTTAAGAAAGCTGCCCTGACACTTGGATGGTGGAGGGGAGGCACCTAAGATGGGGTGTGGTGGAGAAAAAGACTAACTAGACCAACTAGAGAGCAAGGAAGAAGACTAGGCAGGAGATGAGCAGCTCCAGGGACCAGGGGGCTTTTAAAACTCCCTGGAATGCAAGCCCATCGCAAGGACCTTGATCTGTTTTGTTCAGACATATCCCAAATGCCTAGCACAGAGCCTGGTAAATAGTAAGTGATAAATGCGTTTTTGTTGCAGGAGAGGTCAGACTGAGGGGAGATTTCAGGAGTGCAGCAGTGTGGAGATCAAACGCACATGTGATCTTCCGATCTGGATTCCTAACTCTCCTCTCTAGTAGACCTCCAGAGTTAAGAAAAAATGTTTCCCCTCACACACAACAAACTCCTGACTCCCGATAGTCTTTTGGAATGTGACTGCTAGCTGTTTGGGCTTGTCTGCAGTGTGACATCACAACTGGGTGTCATCCCCAGGGGCAACCCTTGGGCCTTTTGTGGGACTCCTGTTGGCCAGCCCAAGTTCCTGTTGCTTGGTCCTTAGCAAAGACAGAACAATGCTTTGACATCTTTTTATGTTCAGGACATGGCCCCCTCCAGCTACTTCTTGGATGACCCTATGATCCTTTGGCTCATACTCCTCATTGGAGGTTGGCTTGTAATCCGTAAGTTGAGGACATCCAGGTGAAGGTCTCCTGGCCATCAGAAGAGTGTTGGATGTCACCCGGCGGATGAATATGAGCAGTTATGCCATCAGAATCTGTGATTAATAGACATAATCTCCACCAGAGCATTAATTTTGGGCATAATCAAAACCTGCTGAATTATTTCAGTGTCAGACCTTGACAGAGAAGTCAGCCTGGGATTAGTATTTTGATTTAAAGTTCAATGGGTAGTATTTATCTTTATTTCTGTCACCTACGAGTGATTGACTGTCTGTCCTGGAAAATAAAAACAAATGCTACTTCCTCAGTCAAGTGAACAGGGGGTAATTTAGAGGCGCACTCTCACGGTTGGCTGGACCTGTGGTGTAATGGGTTGGCAGTCTCTCTTTCTTGGCTTCCACAAGGTGTCTGGGAATCAGGTTCTCGATTCTCTCAGAAGCCAGGTAACTGCAGGAGTAGCTGTGTTAACATCTGAGCAGGTGTGTCACTCCTAATCGTAGTGCTTTAGCAGAGCTGTTGCCTGAGGCGAGAAATGCTGGCATGCAGCATTGGAGGTGGTGGAAACTCCAGAGAAACAAGCTCCATCCCAGTGGGACTGGAGTCAGAACACTGGAGACCCCTTTCCTGCCCTAAGCTGGACAGCATTTAATGGTGGTAGATTCTGTATTCCAGCCCACGTGATTGCTACTTTCAGCTCTGTGGAGGGGTTGGTAGTGAGGAACACAGGCATATGCACATGAGAACATGACATTTGCTGATGCAGATGGTACATCCAGGCATGGTGCCAGTGCCTTTACTTGCATTGTTTTGAATCTTGACCATAACCCTTCCCGCCCCACCCCCCGCCCCGTTATAGATAAGGACCCGGAAGACCAGAGAGGTGAAGTGATTTGCTCAAGGCAAGTAAAAACAACAGGAGCCAAGATTCTAGCCCAGAGCGGTCTGGCTCCAAAGTCTATTCCAGCACCTGATTTATCAAGCCAGGTGGGACATACATTGGAGTTGGCAGTGAGAGGAAAGACCCCTGATCCTTGAGGGTGTCTCTGTGAAGGGAATAGCCTGAGTGGGGAGGAGGAGGTCTGGGAAAGTGAGCAGCAAAAGGGTGTCAAGGTTTCCGGGGCCCCCAGGGCTCTATTCATTCTTGACCCCATGTTGTCATTTCCTTCACCCCAGGGCTCCTGTCTCCCTGCCCTGTGGGCTCCTTTGGTCACAGATTGGAGGCTTCAGGCATGGAAGCTCTTTTGGTCCAAACATAGAAATGACTGGCACACTCCCAAGAGTCAGCAGCTTCTTCATAAATAAGGTTTTAGTGAAAGGCTGTATCACAGTCAGTCGTTTGTGCCTTCTGTGGACACTCCATCTGATGGCAGAAGTGAAGGCAAAGGGTATCTGAAGAGAGGGAGAGGATGGGCCCTCCCTCATGGGGAGCTGTCCACGGGGCATCTGGCTGGACACAGCCATCCAGTCCCATGCGGCCACAGTGGACACACTGAGCATCCCTCCAAGGCACAATTAGATTCCATTATTCTCAGACTGATTTGACAGCAACGGTCAATGCAAGGCATGATTTAAACACCTATTATACTCAGTTTTCTGAGTTAAATCCATTATTAAAATTAAAAAATAATTTTAATAATGGATTTAAACTCCTTGTTTTCCATAAATAAGATGCAGTGTTTGCTTTAAAAGGTGCATTTAAAGAATTGCTTAATTTTCTAGTTTTAATTTTGCACCTGAAAATATAGTAATCTTTTAGGAATTTAATATGTTATCACAAATTGAAGCAGATATTTATAAAATTAAGAGGCCAAACCATCTTCAATGTAACAAGTATACATGACATGATATATAATTTGGTGAAGGTTTAAAAACTATACTTCATTAAGTTAATAACAGATAACAGAAATAATAGACATTTAAATTATTGTATTTGGTTAAAATCACATATCCATATATTATGAACATTTACATTCAACAGAAGCACATTTTAACAAATGCACTGTTAGTATTTTAGTTATAGATGTGATACACAGGCTCTATAAATTAACAACAAATACAAATCAGCTTAAACGTAATCAAGATAGGAAACTTAAGGTCTTTCATTATGCAGCTACTTTGACATTTACTTTCTCCTTCCTGTTAATCCATTGACCAGAAAAGAAATAGGAGCTCCCCTGTTTTTTTAATTCCCTAGTGATTAATCTGGAATAAGTTTGTCTAAAGAAAGGAGATATTGTTTTTCTGTCAATAGAATAGACTACTATTATTGGTTTTCGTTTTAATATTCTGGTAAGTTTAGATAAGTGGCTTTAGTTGACTTGGATGACATTTTAAAATTATGCATCAGCAAATATCCATGTCTTAACATGTTCACTCTCAGCTTTGACACATGGAATTAATATTGCAAAAGGATGATAGCTAGTTGTTCATGCGGCTGGATGCCAAGATGTCCCCTACAGTTAAATACTGATTCTCGCCCAGCTCTGGAGAATACAAGCAACCAGTGCATCAGGTGCATATTGGGACCTATTTGTAAAACGTCTCTTTAAAATATTAAAATAATCTAATCTTTTAAGCACTACATAACTAAAAGGTATACCCTCTATTCCATGATTTTATCTTGAAACTTCAGCTTATCTATTTGGTTACAAAAAAAAAGTTAATATTTTTTAAGTTTAAATTAATTTTAAACATGGATGTCCTAAAATCCAGTTTATTGTCAAAGAATCCTTGATTGTCATCCTGCTGGGTTCACATGGATTCAGAGGTTGTTTCTAGAAACTCTAGGATGACCATCAGACGGTTCCCATTGAGTCCAGGATGCTTTGCAGAATGTCCTTGTCTGTCCTGGGAGATGGCGGGGAGGGGGCAACTACACCTTGTTGGTGCAGGGAAGGGGTAGGGCTGGTGAGACTGGGTGTCCTCTGGGCTGCACCCTAGTAGGGAGAAGAAAGGCATTCTTAGCTGGGGACTTTAGGCCATGCTTTCTTGCTCGTATCTGGAAAGGCATGGTTTGCCAAAAGAACGAACTCCAAAAGAATGCTCTGCTCTGGCCCCCAGACATTGGAAATTAGCCAATATGAGAGAGCTAGGTGTTTGGGGGGCTATTTCATGGAATTTTTAACAGTTTCTATGCAAGGAAAATTTAAAAAGAAGGTGAGGAGCATGAGTGGCCTTATTCATGCAATTTCTTTCAAGATGCACTCTAGATGCTGTCATACCTCCTATCTCTGACCCCAGAGCAGGCACTGGACATTACGTAGCCGTAGAGAAAGAGAAGACAGTACCTGGATGGACCTTATGAATAGGCAGGGGGTGAGGGCAGGAGTATGAGGAGTACAGAACAGGAGTGCTGCCTGGTTGGGCTCAGCTCCAGGATTATGTGGGAGGCTGTAGGGAATCGTGGGTCTTGGCCCATGCATCTGCCCTGCTCTTGCCCCCAACACACTCATGCCCCATGGATGGTCAGGCTTCTCATTGCATGGGAATGTAACAAGCCTTCTGAGATTCTGGTCTGGGTGCAGTTGTCATCACCACAGAGGATCAGGGAGATGCAACAGAAAAAGGTGTAAGACTCATGTTAGCTGAAGTCATGGGGGCCCTAAGAAATCATTTAATCTGTCTCCTCTTCTACAGGAGTAGAAGGAACACTGAGGCACAGGAAAGTTTGCTGATCTGGTCAAAGTCTCACGATGTATTAGAAGCAGAGCCAAGAGGAAACCTTGGCTTCCTGATTTCCTCTTCTAGCATTTTCTCCCCTCATAGTTTCCCTGGGCTTATTTTGGCTCTTAGGACATCTCCCAAATGTCTTCCCCATGGATTCTCCTAACAGTTTATACTAAAATTTTATCATCCTGTGGGTCAGTGAGTCCTTTCTAGTATCTGTCATCTATTATGCTCAAATTTGAAACCACATCCTCTCATGCTATGCTCAAAATCATGGGAGAATAATTGTTTAGCACCCTCCTCTTAAAAAATCCTTCACTTAATAGAATACTATAATCAATCACATGTAGCCTTTATTGCGCTTTGAAAATTAATATCTGAAAAATTCATGGGTGTATTTGGATCTATTAATAAGACAAATCATGTCTTATAATTTGGTGATGAGCTCAGAGCAGCCACCGCCACCTGGTGGCAGTGTACCCTAATTACAAGAGAAGTAAATAAAAAGAGACTGCTTTCCAGAATGCAACTTTGGAGCTAGAAAATGGAGGCAAACGTTCTTCCCCTAGGCAGATCCAAATAAAAGCATCAAGAACAAAATAATTAGAAGCAGTCTGTAACATGTTCAAGTAAATTATTTCTTTTGTGCTATATATTTATTCATTAATTCATCAATTAATATTCAGGTAAAAGAACAAATATTTGTACACGACTGCCTACTGTGTGCTAGGCATTGTATCAAGTGTTTTACATATGTTACCTCATTTGATTCTCAATATACAACCCAAAATATTGTTTCTGTTTTACATATGCAAGGAAGTTAACAGGGAAATCCACACGGTCAGCATGTGAAAGCAACTCTTCAGGCCAAGGACCAGACTTGACGTTCTTCCTTCACTGCCTCCTGATTCTGCAGAGGCCTAAGTGCTCATAGTAACTGTGCTCAGCAGACACATCCCTGCCCCTCACCGTGCTTGTTACTGGCTGCTGCTTATTTCCATGTAATTGTTAGATGACTAATCTGAGCTTCACCTGGACTTTTAGAGTCTGTTCCTTTGTTCCTTTGTTCTTGGCAGTTCCAGCTATGTTATCCTTCACTGCTGTGAGATGGGCATGGAAGAAAGCAAATCCTGGGGACGGAAATTTGACAATTCGACAGGAGCTAAGCTGTCTCAGGTTAAAAGGCAGAAGGGCAGGCATGTCCTGAAAACGCCTCTGCCCTTGGGCACCGAGAAGGCCCTGCTGTGCCATGCCTCAGGCACAGGACCTAGAGCGCCTTATTCTGTGCTCCAGACTGAGTCATGACTTCCTGCCAGGCTGCCTCTGACTAGAATGAGAGAGGGGCAGTGCCCTGGGATATGGTCTGGCATAAGACAGGACAGTGGTGAGTAATGGGGGATGGGTCTCAGACATATGCTGAGTGTTTTCCAGGCCCCCTATTAGGGAGCCCAACTGCATAGATGATGGTACCTTTTTGGGTGGGGAGTGGAAAAGTTTCTAGGTGATTCTGCTGCATGCCCCAGAGGTACCATTTGTTTAATAAACAAGTGAAAGGCTAAATGTGCCTTGCTGAGGATTTGCTCAGGATGGGCTATGACTGAGAGACCTCCTAAAGGAGTCCCTGAGACCCTGAGGCATCCCACAATGAGGTCCTGGGACAGGAGCAGGGAGATTGCATTGAGTTATGGGACCACGTTATTCCGCTGCCTCCTGGTAAGAAATCTCTTTTTTCTACACTCCCTTCCACTTGGCACCTCCGTTAGTGCCCAACTTGCATTCCTCCTTGAATCAGCTATTTCTATGCATCCGTCTGTCTCCCTAGGCAGCACACATCACTATGGCACAGGGCCCAGGGCTTACTTCCTTGTTCTCCATAGTGCCTGGTCCAGGGCTTTGCCTCTAGTAGACAATGTTAATGTTTGTGGTTGACCTAAAGGAGGTGTTCTAGACCCAGATGCCTACTGGGGGCCCATAGGTTTCATAACCAGGTGAGGTTGCCTGGTGGGGACTCTGTGAATAGGTGAACTCCTGCCCCATCTAGCTATATGGGCATTGCCTCATCTTCTGGATTTTCACTGGTTAAAAATCCCCAAGTTTTAAATGTTGACATAAATGCATTTTTTTTTCTTTTACAGCTCTGTATCGGCCAAATAAAATCAATCTGGCTCTCAGATGCATTAGAGACTTCAAATTAAAGCAGCACAAATAGCCTAAGTATGCCCTAATCCTTTAAAAATAGTTTCTCAGTGCCCATACCTAATTATATAGCTCTTGGCAATTGAACTGTCTTTCAAAGAAGTGAGTATGTAAGAACACCCACTTCATAAGAAAGAAAATTTTATGAAGTTGTTTGAGTCAGAACCACAATCCTAATAAAATGTAAAAATGTATTTTATGAAGTTAGTGAGAACATTGCAATCTGGGTGCCGTTTTACAGAGCATAGAACTAGTACACATTGTAAATATGAGGTCTCTGACTGGCCCTCAGCCTCTCTTTTGGTGACAGGTGTGACAACTCCTCCCTTTAAGAGTCTCCTGGGAAGCTTCCAGCACAGGGTGGGATTTAGTGACTCTGGCTGCGATCTCCCTCCAGCTCATTTCTGGATTGGCTCATTACTGTAACAGCAGTCTCTGGCCAGTCACTTAACAATGCAGGTGTTATCAGGAAGGGTGGCTTTTGCACCGCAATGCCTGCGCTATCTTGGGGCTTCTTCTGGGGTATGGGCCCCTTCCCTGGTTTCCCTCCCTCTCAGAGCCCCCTTCTTCAACTACATCTCCCCTCATTCCACCAGGAGAGGCTGTGTGTATCAAGAAGTGGGCACTGAGTGATGCTGCTTGGGGACTGGTGGCTTCTCCCACTTCCAGGGAGTTTTCATGGTTTCCAGGAAAAGCTCTGATGTGGGTGGCAGGCAGTAGCCAGGACATCTCTAGAACATAGGTTAGATGCTCTGCCTGTCCCAGCCAAGTTCAGACCCAGCCAGGAAGCCTTAGAGGAGCAGGGCTTCCTGTACCAGGGCCCTTGTTTAACCTGCTGCTCATGCTGCTAGTGTCACTGCTGCCCCTCAAAGGCTTATGTCCTGTCACTCTGTAGGTGGGACGGGAGGGAGGTATCAAGGTTGCTCACCACTGAACACTGCTGAGCTCAGGTATTTTGCTTTCTAGGGAGGCTTCACAAGGATGGGGGCAGTAGGATGAGAGATTCCTGAAAGGAGGCAGGGGTGACTACATCATAAAAAGATTTCCTCTACTTATTTCACTGATGTATCTGATTTAAAAGCTGACTCTTTGGAGTGAACACCCTCTCACTCAGGAGAGCTGACTGAAACTGTGAGAAGAGTGTAAATGTTGAATCAGGCTCACAATCATTTGAATCCTGCTTTGGCTTACTCTCTGCATGACCTTAAGGAAATGTGTCCTCAGTTCCCCCTCCCACCCGTAAAATGGGTTTAATAAAATATCTCTTTCCTCATAAATGGGGGAACTTGGGGTGATTGGTATAGTGTCTGGCGTAGTCTGGATTTAAATTCTCTTATGTCTTTATTCATATGGGTTGTTTGCCACTTAACGATATTCCCCTTTGGTTTTTCTTGGTTGAACTCATTTCCAAAGAGTTTGAGAGCTGGGGAAAGGATAAAAGTAAGGGGACATCATAGACATCCCCACACATTGTCAGAGTGGTGCTGTAGTCTGGTTGTGATCCCCCGAAATTCATATGCTTATGACCTAACCTCAAAGCTGATGGTAGTAATAGCTGGGGCCTTTGGGAGGTAGTTAGGTCCGTCATGACAGCGGCCCCTTCATGAATGGGATTAGTGCCTTATAAAAGAGACCCCAGAGAGCTAACTTGCTCCTTCCACCATATAAGGATAGATGGAGAAGTTGCTGTCTATGAATCAGAAAGTGGGTCCTCACCAGACTCCAAATCTGCTGGTGCCTTGATCTTGGACTTCTCAGCCTCTAGAACTGTGAGATATAAATTTCTGTTGTTTATAAGCTACCTATTCTATAGTATTTTGTTATAGCAGCCCACACAGATAAAGACAGTTGGGTTCCTAGGAGACCTCCCTTACACCAGCCTCACCCAAGTTCACTCTTCTGTGCTAATGCCATCAGAGCCCTGTTCATCCAGTACCTACTCCATCCTGGGCCTGTGCCATTCCAATGCCGGCAGTCAGAAGATCCTTCCTGAGGCACCCATTAGAAAAACTAATTCTTCTAATTAAAAACAAAACCCAAAATTCCTCTAGGTTCCATTTAATTGGGTAAAACCCAGTCCTATTTCCTTAGCTTGGCTTTCCATGGGCCTCCTTAATTACCTACAACTGACTTTTCTAACCTTCTCTATCACCAAGGTGCTAAAATAAGATAACTTGCTCTTCTTCAAACATGTCTTTCCCATCTCCACACCTTTGATTGTTCAAAGCTCTTTGCCTGGAGTACTTTTCCCACTGTTTCCATCCTTTAATATCCCACACATCTTTAATGGGGTGGTTCAAGTGGCTTCTCCTCCATGAAGCATGTCCTCACCCCTCCTTTGTGCTATTAATGATGGATTCATTACACTGATATATGATATAAACTCATACAGTGTTATTAGTTTATGTAATTGTATTACTTTTAAGAAAGTTAGAGAAGACATAGACTCTTTATATTAACCCACATATTTACCGTTTCCAATACTTTTCATTTTTTTCCTCTGTTTTCAAATTACCTCCTGGTGTCATTTCTTTTAATCTTGAATAACATTCTTTAGTATTTGTTTGTATTTTATGCAGATTTGCTGGTGACAAATTCTCTGGCTTTGGTTGTCTAGGAATGTTTTTATTTTGTCTTCATTTTTATAGGATAGTTTCACTTCTTGGATATAGAATTCTACGTCCAATTCTAGGACATAGAATTCTTGGTTGATAGTTTGTTTCTTTTAGCACTTTGAATATCACTCCATTACCTTTGGGCCTCCATTGTTTCAGAAAAGAAGTCATATTGATCACATTGACGTTTCTCTGTATGTTATTTTATTTTCTTTTCTTTTGTGGCACTGAAAATGTTGTCTTTGTCCTTAAACAGTCTGACTATGATGTATCTAGTTGTGGATCTCCTTGTATTACCCTAGTTGGAGTTTGTTGGGATTTTTGGATGTGTGCAGATTGATGTTTCTCATTAAATTTGAACTGTTTTAAACCATTATTTTTCAAATGTTTTATTTCCCCTTTCACTTTCCTATCTGGAAATTTTTTTTATCACATGTATGTTGATGTGCTTGATGTTTATCAGTGGATTTCTGAGATTCTGTTGCCTTTGCTTAATCTTCTTCTCTGTTTTTTGGACATGATAATTTCCATTGATCTATCTTCAAATTCGTTGATTTTTTTTTAATCTTTCGATCTTGAATTTTCTATTGAGCTCCTCTAGTGAGTTTTTCATTTCAGTTATTGTTCTCTTGAACTCCATCATTTATGTTTAGTTTTAAAATAATTTCTGTCTTTTAAGAGATGATCTCTATTTTCTGTTCCTTATTTTATACTTTCTCCAGTTATTTGAAAATGGTTTTATTTAGGTTTTGAGCATATTTATAAGAGCTACTTTGAAGTTTTCATCTGCTGTATCTAATATCTGAGGACTCATAGATAGTTTCTATTGATTGCTTTCTTTCTTGAGTATGAATTATGCTTTCTTGTTTCTTTGGATGTGTCATAATTTTCTGTTGAAAATGGGACATTTAAGATAACGTATTGTAGCAACTCTGGGTCTTATTTTTCCCCCTGAATGACGATGTTGTTACTGGTTTCTTTGTTTGCTTGCTGAGTAACTTGCTTGGGCTAATCTGTGAAATATGTCTTCTCTATGGTATGTGACCACTTTTGTATTGGTTCAGATTTTAGCTTTAATTTTGTTTTATTTTATGTCTTGCTTCTTAGAGGTCTGTGTAGGTTAATGACCTGCCAATGATTAGACGGAGGTTGTGCTCAAGCACCTTAAGCCTCAAGACTTGCATTCTCTGCTGTTGGATCTGTGTGTAGGTAGGAAAGCACATTCAAAATTCAGGTCATTTTGAAGCCTCCTCTGGCTTTGACTTTCCAGTGGATCTTTCAACTGTTCTATACGCAGGCATCACCTTAGGGCTGGCCAGGAGTATGTGGCTATGTTGGCTCCTCTCTGGCCTTCATTGAGTAAGTGCACATCCTCAGCCAAGTATTTGCTTGCCCCAATCACGCCATGGTCTTACCTGCTGAGCGCGTCACTTGTACTGATGCTGCTGCTGGATGTGACATAACCAACCACTCCAAATCAAGTGAGTCCCCTTTGACCCACAGCTTTGATGATCTTCATGCTGTTTCCTTCCCTAGCAGAACCTTCATATCAACAGAGCTCAGGGGAGGGTGAGGAGGAGGGTGCATTTCTAGGCAAGAATGCCACAGGTGCACACTGTTCTTACTCAAACTCCAGTCTTCGATACATAAATACTTCTCAGATTGTTGAACATCTTCAGTTAATTTCCAGGATACTGAGATGGTTGTTTTTGTCACTTTTGCTCATTTTTTCCTTTTTCAAAGAGGGTTTGCTTGCCTCCTCCCTCTGCTCTAGCCACAAGCCTCTACCAGTTTACATGTGTTTTGATGTGACAGACTTTTCCTGGCTGTGGAGTCCCTGGAGAGCCTGAGTTTCCGCCCCTACTTACCAAAGAGTTCCACCTGTATCCACTTCAGATTTGTCTGTGACTCTTCAGTGCATGGCATGATGCCTGGCACCAGTCAGGTGCCCAACAAATGTTTATTGCCCTCATAATCTGAAATATGACAGACAGAGAGTGTTATGCATTTGGATACTGGATGTGGAGTATTCTACAGACCTGGCTTTGGGTCAGTAGAATGCTATTGATCCTTAGTTTCTCATTTGTAAAATGTCAAAAATAAAACTTAATTCTTGGAGTAGTTGTGTGAATGAAAGAAGATGTAGAAACCATCTAGAACAATACTTGTCATGGAGTAATTTTTTGTAACTATTAATTTCATTTCTTTCCATAAGATGTGGGATAGATGAAGATAATATGCCTTGGGTGATCTGGCTTATCCATCCATTCAACCAGCCATCCATCCACCCATCCATCTTGCTGCAGATGCAGTGATAAATAAAATAAGATTGTATTCTGGAGAAACACATCTAGTGGCAAAGACAGGCATAAAAATAACTTGCAAAGCTGTGGGCAATAGCTACAACTGGCATGAGTGAAGAAGTGCATGCTCCATGGCCACAGGAGTGACATTTGGTATAGGGATCTGGTGTCCATGCCTCTTTGCTGTGGCTTCGAGGTCTCTGGTCCAGGGCGGAGAGTCAGGGGTGCAGAGAGATCAGACCACCCAGCCACATTCTGCATCCCACAGAATTCTTGTGTGAGGAGATATCCCAGCAGACCTTAAGCAGTAACAGTCATGTACGTGCTCACATTGCCTCTCTAGGAGGTAGAATTTTATTTTTCCTGCCATGATCTTTTTATCCACTGTTTTGTTCTAAAGCACTCATATGTCACAGTATTTCTATGGAGTTGAGGAGCATCTAGCAAGCTCTCATTCCATTTTTCATGGAGGATGCACCCTGCCCTCTCTTAGGGAAGTGGAACTACCCACACAATACCCCTCTGGCCCCTCTGCCTACACACACAGACATGTGCTTTGGAGGTGGAGGTTTTTTTGTGCCCAGATCAAAGAGGATTCATGATCATCTCTCTTCACACCTGCAGAGGGTCTTCTGATGTGGGCCACACCTTTGGGGAAGTGGGGCTGCCAGCCTGTGCTTGGGAGTTGTATCTCCTCTGATCAGTATGGTGTTTCATCCTTCAGGCACTGCCTCTCCTTGGAGGCCCAGGGGACAGGAGAGCAAGTTTTCCCTGTGTCTGTTTACCAGGCAGTAGGGCTCCTAGCTGTGTGTTAAGCTAGCAGCAATTTTTTCTTTGCAAATACAGACTCATTTGAGAAGTTGAGTGCTCGGTGTTGTGGCCGAACAGAAGCCCATTATGAAGTGGTTCATTGCTTGCACGCTGCGATCTGCCAGGGCAGGGCTCTGAGGCCCCATTTGGAGGAATGTTAGTGCAGCCCAGTGGAGCCCAGGTTGCCCATAATGCTGCCTTTGCGATACCTTCCAAGCCTTGCATTGCTCCCTCCACGCACATCAGCAAGAGCGTTGCATGGGTGCTCCTTTGCTTGCCCTGGGAACTTTATAGCCCATATTTACTATTCATTATTGTTTCCAAAGTACATCTTGTGTGATGCCTGTTCAGTGGTAAAATGGCTTTTCCCCCTTCTTCTCCATGGAGTTCTTCAAAATCTGCTCCTGCCTGAGGGTGGGGGAATGGTCCTCTTCATGAAAGTCTTTGTGGAGGGGATGGAAGCCTTGCTCACCTTTGCGGGAGGTGTTGGGGAAGGAAAGGCGTGGGGGCAAGGCAGAGCAGGCAGACTGAGTGTTCTGGTGGGACGCTGTGGTGGGATGGACCCTGGTCCATCACTGAGGTTGAAACTGAAACCTCTGGGTATTTACCCGGCGAAGTCACCCGGATAAGGAATGGGCCGGGAGGGTCATGTGATGGGAGTCAAGGCAAAAACAAAAGAATCCATTTATTATCCTGGCAGGAAATTTGTTCCTTTGGATTCTGTAGCTGCAGACATAATGATTTCATTTCCTTCGGTGGCGGGAGATTAATAGCTCTTACCCCTGGGCCTCTGTGGATTGCTGTTTCCTCCATTTCCCTAAGTGTCGTCAACTCTGGTAAGCATTCCTTTCTGAGGGGTCAGAGGGTACACGCCGTTTCACGCTGATTAACAGAATGTGGCCTTCCCTGTGGAAGGCTCTAGGATACCCGGAGGTGACTCAGTTTAAAACACACACATCATGGAAAAGAAAAAAAAAAACACAAAGAGAGGCTGTTCATAGAGCCAAGGACTTGGACAGCAGCAGGGCAAGGCTGGGCTCCACCTCCTGCTTCAGATGCAGTCACTCACCCTGAGGCTGGAGCGTGTGCTAGAGCAGGGACCCCCAGGAAGACAGCTGGGACTAGGACAGCCACCAGCCTATTAGTTGTGTGTTTGGATATTTAACCTTTCTAAGCCTCAGTTTTCTCCTCTGTAAAATGTGGAGACTCCACCTACTTTACCAGGCCATGGGGAGGATTAAATGAGATGCTGTGTCTAAGCGCTTTTAAACCAAAGTCCTCTGTGGGAGTGACAGCCACACACAACAGACCTTCTGGTGGCTGCAGGGAAGAAGACAATTCCTGATTCCTAATCAGCCTTGTTTGAAGAACACAGTAAGGTAGTGACTGAGTCTGTTGGTCTGTCCTGAGATGAGGACAAGAAGAAGGCAGGGAATGGAAACCAGAAGGCTTTGGCCAGGGTGCACTCTTGGGAGTATCACAGGGTCACCCAAGGGAGCTATTTCCACCTGGCTTCAGTGTTCCATATTTTGTGGAGCAGAAATCGCATGTGGGGAGGCAGATTCCATGTTTGGATAAGGATAAGTGTTGTGTTTTTAAAAATCCAACCTAAACAATTTCCCCGTTGTGGCTCAAGATATTCTGTGCCCTGATACCCTGCTTGGAGACAGTGTTTAGGTTGTGTGGTGCTGTGGTTTCTACCCATTGAGTCTTGCAGATATTTGGTGCTTAGTGGCTGTTTGTTCATTAGGAGCCTTTAATTAATGAACCTTTGCATTCCAGAGAGATGCAAAATTGACTAATTTGGGGGCATTTTTGTATTTTCGGTGTCTCAGTTTCCCATCTATGTCTCATCTCCACCCCAGCCCACGTTCGTAATGGAGACTAATGAGTCTCTTATGCTCTGCATAAAGAGACGTCAGATTGAATGAAATTAAATGAAACTGGATTAAATTGCAGGGTTGTTGAACACAGGAATGTATGACTGGGACCAGGGGTTGTCTGCTCCCTGGGGGCCCTGGGAACAGGAAGAGGTTATCCAGAGAGGTTGGTTCTGGGAAGTCTTCCTGGAGGCAAGGGTATGTCTCCATGAAGCATTGCTAAAAAATAAGTTAAATATGGATAACGGAGCAATTTTAATAAACATTTTACTTTTAATATGTTTATAGTGTTGTTAATTATCTCTCTAAGTGGAGAAAATAGAAATTGTAGCACATTGAACAAAGATTGCTGATTAGGATAATAAAATGAAAATTTTAATCAAGATGATAACTTTAAGTCAAAGGAGGTTTTCTCTGAGGCTGCTGGAGCTTTCATCTTTATTAAACACCCCATTTATCATCACTGCTTCATTCATCGCAAGCATTAGATTAATATTGACAATTTAAAATAGAAATAACTTTTTCTTGCCATTATGGTGCTGGTATGATAATGGTACTAGAGACTTTGCGGGAGCCATTGCAGGCTGTCATGCTTTCTTGCTGCTGTAGTTGGCAGGCAGTCTCTAGCCCAAACCTCAAGGCACCAGCCACTCAGGGAGGGGATCTGGTAGGGGGAGCGTTTTCCTATCATCAAGCTTCTTCATGACATGCAGCCCATTAAGTCTTGTATGCTCTTTATTGAGAAAGCAAAAGGCTTTTGATGGCTTGAGGTTGTCTCTTCAGTGGTAGAACCATGCCCAAAGGTCAGGGGCCTCTTTTTCATTCCAATATAAGAGCTATATTTTGAGTATCTGCAGGGTAGTGTGGAGATGCCAAAAGGCAGGCAAGACTCAGCCTTGTCCTGTGATGATCTCACCTACGCACAAGTCAGGAGCCTGAGTTTCAGATGAAGAGGAGGGACAGAAGTGCTCCAGAGGTTTAGGGCAGTGGTTCTCAAAGTGTGGTGCTCGGGCCAGCAGCATCAGCACACACACTGGTCATGGAGTTCCACGGCTTTAACCGGTGGTTCTCAGACTTCAGCATTGAATCACGTAGAGGGCTTGTTGCAACAGGTTGTTCCTTCCCTACCTTGAGTTTCCGATTGAGTAGCTTTTGAATGGGGCCTAAAGAACAGCATTCTGCACAAGTTTCCAGATGATGTTGATGATGCTGGTCTGGAGACCACACTTTGAGAACCATTAATTTAGAGTGAGGAGAGACACTAAGAGCAAAGCCAAGAGGAATTCATGGAGAAGAGTCCTTTTGGCTTTTCCAGGGAAACAGAATCTCATCAAGCAGAGAGGAGGATAAGTGCCTGGAAGGTAGAGGACCAGAGTCAGAAATGGGAAATTTGGAGGTCAGCTGGCTCTGGGAAGAGGGTGTTTGGCTTACAAACCTTTGCAGTTGAGATGGAGGTGGACTGGCACGTGGAGCCTGTAGTTGGAGATGGGGATCTCTGTTGCCAACTCTGGAGCGGGTATTGGCACATGAAAATGCAGCAAGCGCCCGAGGACAGAGCTAGGAGATCATGGGTCTGTCCCTAGCATGGGTTCTGTTTCTGAATCGGAAACTGTTTGTGCCAGCTAGACAGTGGCACCAGCCCTCGCACAGCTGCCTCTTGAGATGCACTCCAGGCTGGGTCACCCCAGAAAGATCTGTGGGTCCCCCATTCTTACTATCTGGGTTAACTGTTGTTCCCTACATATCTGCCTTTGCTGGGCTGGGCTGGGGGGATATGTCTCCTTTAACTCTGCTCCAAGAAGCCTCTTATTGTGGGGAAAAGGACCACCATCCTGGGAAGAGGACCACCACCTGCCCATGTTATGTCTGCTGGATCTAGCTTTGGGGGTCATCAGCAGCGAGTGGCCTTGACCTTTGGGGTTCCTCTTCCAGGAGTTCCTCAACTGCTTCTGAGGGGCTGTGCTCTGGGGCTCCAGGGAAGACAGGGCTGCAGACACTCGGAGCTGCTTCATCTTTGGAGCCACTTCGTTCTTCTACCTTCTCCAATCCTCTAGGGCTCCTTAACTGTGCTACATTCCTTTCTTAAAAGGCCTCTTTCTCTTCCTTGATCATAAAATTGCCAAGGAACAATGGCTGTCATTTAAAAGGCAGCTTTAAAGCTCCTTCCCCACCAGTTACTGCCATTGTCATCTCTGTTCCACATCAAAGCAGCAGGAGCTCCCTGGAGAGAGAGGAAAGGTGGCCTCAGTTCTTCTCTGTGCTGTGGGATGAGCTAGTCTGCTGGCGCTTCTCCACACCTGACCTCTGGCAGGGTGAGACCTTCTCTGAGAAAGAGGGGTGTTTCCAATCTTGCCCCCTGGGAATTCTCTCCTGGCCTGAAGGAAATGGGGCTTCAAGGCCCACAGGGTTGGGAACTTGATCTTACTGACTGTTCACTGTGAGGTTGGGGGTGGGGGGATGGGGAAGTGTGGGGCAGGAAGAGGCCTGTGTCCCAGGCATGTGGTGAGAAGGGGCTGTGGGTGAGTCTGAGGGCTAACTTAGGAGTCTTGGTGCGGGCAGTTCATGCCAGCTCCAGAAGGCTTTGGAAACGTGTGCCTGAGCAAGGAGGAGCGGCCGGCATTGCCTGCTCCCGTGCTGGCTGTGATTCTTCATTCCCTGTCATTATCTCTCCACTCTCCATTCCCTGGGAGCTCTTGTAGCTACTCTGAAGGCACAAGGAGGGTGCAGACAGTGTCCCCATGGAGCAGGGTCAGCTGGAGCAGATCCTTCTAGCCTGTTGGTGCAGAGCCAGGAGGGCGTTCATCTGCTTCCCCATGGGGGCAGCAGATGCAGCTGGAAGGGAAATTGCATCACAATGGAAGGATGGGCCTTGGCCAGGGCCTGGACCAGGAAAGGCCTTTTTCCCCTCTTCCTGGTTGGACCATTGCCTTCTTTCCTCCTGGGCTAAAGATCTGAGTGTGTTTAAGAGGAAAGGTGCTGGTCCTGTGTCCCTCCAGTGTCTGGCTTCAGCGAAGGGAAAGAGAGGCTGGGGTCCTCAGGGCCAGCAGGCCTTGTCTGGAGGGAGGAATTCAGGCTGCAGAACGGCAGAGCCCAGCAGGGCACACCTGCCTCCTTTATGCAGTGCAAGCTTCTCAGGGACAGGTTTCCCAAAGTGACTAGGTCTCTGGAGAAACTCATTTCCAGGCCTCCTTTGGGGTCTTACTGTCAAATCCTCACAGCCTTTCCTCCCTGATCCCCAGTGCCCTTTGACCCGGATCCCCATCTCCCCTCTCCTCTTTGCACTTCTCCCTCTGGTTTGTCTCCCACTGCCCCTTTGCTCCTCTGGGCTTTCCTCCCTCCCTCCCTCCCCTGCAACTCCTCTTGCAGCTTCCCTTCTTTCTGTAGCCACCCATATACACTTTGGACTTTGTATGCATTGGTTTGCATGGGAAGAACACCTGGGCTCTCTTGGCCTCAGCAGTCTTGTTCCTTGGGCTACTGCCAGTTCCTCATGGGGGCAAAACCATGCTTACTTGCCTTGGGTGCCCTGACCCATGGACACTGTGGCTGTTTTTCACTGCCTGACAAAGGAGAATTTTTTCCTATCTCTGAGTTTTGTTCACATGTTAAGTCTTATAAA
The DNA here is from genome assembly GCF_001698545.2 of Rhinopithecus bieti. Lineage (NCBI taxonomy): Eukaryota > Metazoa > Chordata > Mammalia > Primates > Cercopithecidae > Rhinopithecus > Rhinopithecus bieti. Next base: position 266,351 of record NW_016813134.1, read on the forward strand.
AGAAGGTATAGAGATTAAATCCTCTTTGTTACACATTTAATGAGTTATGTTGGCTGAAAACCATAAAATGGTGCAAAATCATGATAGCCTGGAAAAGCATTGTAATCTTCTTACCGTATTGTAGCTTTGTCCATGCTCAGAGCTCTGCCATTGTCTTTTCCCAGGCCCTGGAGGCCTGGTGTGTTTCCACGGGCCTTGGGATGAACCTGAGATCTTAATGCATCCTTCTTTGCTAAATGTCTGTTTTGAAACTCTGCCCAAGGGTGGATTTTCAGTAGAATCCCAGGGCTACAAGGGTTTAAGTTCTGATTGTGCGCCCCACGCCCCTCCTGGCAATCGGCCGTGCACTTTACCCGCCTCAGGGACGTATTTCTACGTATTTTAAGTGGTCACAACAGGAGAGTTCATGGCCATCTGGTTCCATCCACATGCCCCCACCCCTCACCACTGTCTGTCTCAATGTCCCCTCCTTTTGGTTGCCCCACCCCTCTGGCAGTCTGCCTTGACCCTAAATCTATAGCCACAGCATACCCTACCACTCCCACCCTGGCAAGCAGCTTTTCACAGATGGCTCTGTCAAATCTGGACGGGTTCCGAAGATGTTACTGGATTTCTGTAGCCCTCTTGTGCCAAGACCATATGGGGCTGCAGGAGAGAAGGGCAGAGGGTCAGGCACTTATTCCTCCCTCTGTCCCATATCTCCTTTGGGCACCTCCTTCATGGTATTTTAGTAATTCCTTGGTGGTGAAGTGGTGGGATTTTGAAGAGGATTTTTGTAGGTGCATCCAACTGCATCAGAATACATCAGCCTCATCAGAAGGAGAACTGAAGTCCTGAGAACACACAAAAGGAACATTTGGAGAGGGTGAAGTCACATTCCTCTGACACTTTGGGTGCAGATGTCCGTGTCTGGGCAGTAAATGTGGTGTGTGTGTGCGTGTGTGTGTGTGTGTGTGAGAGAGAGAAAGATAGATACATACTTATGCACCCTAATTATCTATTGGTATTGTGCAAAGAATGACTAGGCCTGTCTTCAGCACCAGGCCACTGTCATGGGATAACGGACAGGGGACAAGAAAAAGCAGCAAAACAGTGAGGTATAAGTGGAGAAGAGTGCTGGACCAAGTTGGGGTATCTGAACCCTAGGACTGACTGTGCTGCCCACTGCTGTGAGCATGTGGGTGAGTTGCTTTCTTTCTCTGATCCTCACAATTTCCCTCCGTACTGTCAGAGGGCAGGTGGGGTCACTGCCAACTCTGACTTTCTGTGACTGTCACATCTGAAGAAGAGGAAGCAAGTGGAGCCAGGGTCGGGAGGAAGAGAAAGAAAGAGAACAGAAATAGACAAAGCTAAAGAGAAGTGGATGAGAAAGAAGTAGAATAGAAGATGAAAGCAGAAGTGAGAGAAGTGGAAAGAAAAGGGGAGACAAAGGGAAAGGCGAAAGCTTACTTGGGGTACTGTTGTCAGCAAAGGCAGGAGAGGGAAGCACTTGTGAGGTGGCGAGTGCTGCTGCCCCAGTGTGACTCACAGGGCCTAGCCCTCCCTGGGTCACCCAGAGAAAGCCAGAGGAGGCCGTGGGTGCCCCTGGAGACTCCTCAGGACATGTAGGGGGTGGTGTGAGCAGCCTCTCACAGTGGAGCTGGAAATGGAGAGAAGTGGCAGACATGCTCTGGGGGTAAAATACACAAATTTTAGTGGTGGGTTGGTTGCAGGAAGAAGGAGAGAGAGAGAGAGTTGCCAAAGATGGCATTCAGGTTTCTGACTTTTACAGTCAGTGGATGGTGGTGTCACTTGTTGAAATGGGAAAGATTTGAAGATTACCACTTTGGGTTGACTTTGAAATGGCTATGAGACTTGCAAGTGACTATTGAGAAGGAGATTGGTTATGTGGATCTGGAGCTCGGAGGAGAGGTGTGTGTCTGAATTCAAGATGGAAGGTGGTAGCCACATTATACAGATGATGAACCTGCCTGCAGAAGCACCATAGCCCAGCAATATTCTTGACCCCCTCTTGTATGGATGGAGAAAAGAGAAGGCTTTGGGGAGGAAGAGAAGGCCTTGGTCGTCCCTGCCCAGGGCCAAAGCAGGGGTGGAAAACAGAGACAAGGGCTCCATATAGGAGCAACTTCACATCTCCTGCAGTGCATTGTCCTCAACCAGGACCCAGACCCCATCCATCATGGAGTTCTTCCTGGGAGCCCATACTCAAGCCTCCAGCTCCTTCGCTGCAACCACCCAATACCAAAAGTGAACCTTTTTGGTGTGTGAGCAGGCACATATGTTCTTCTCCTGCCCTGGAGATTCACTCAGGGCTCCCATGCCAAAAAATGGTGTTGTCCTTGCCGCAAGCCCTGAGGTGATGTTGAGCTGGGCTAGGTTGAAGCTCCAGGCATGACGGGTCTGGGATTACTGGGAGTAATTGTGTGATAGGAGGGCACAGGGCCTGGCTCACAGTAGGTGCTCCATGAATATGTGTGGACTGAACAAATGTCTGCCTGAGTCGGTTTGACTGCAGTCTCTCTTGAGTGGAGGAGTAAGATTCCGCTTGATGATTTAGGGGCTGAGCCAAGCCTGAGAGGAGCCGTTTGGGAGGAGGAGATGATCTGTGTCCTGGTCTTGATCCTCTAAAGTCTCCCTCTAGATTAAGTCAGACCCACCATGAACCTGGCTGCATGGTTTCCACTCTCCAAGGATTTGCTTTTATTGCACTGCATTTTAGTGAGATGCCATCAGCCTGCACTGAGGAGCTTTAGAACAGCCTGTGAAACTCGGTGGTGTTTACTGTGAGGGTGTCGCTGACAGCATTCATTGCATCACAGAGTGTCCTCTCCGTGGGGCCCCATGGGAGGCATTTGCCTCAGGCTTCCATATCGGGGACAGCCAGGCCTCTCTGAGTAATCACTTTGTATGTCCCGTGGACCCCGTGACCCGTGTAACTGATCAGGTTTTCCTCATCCATTGACTGCTATAAAATTGAGCTCCAAATGCATGGCTTGGCCATAGAAATTGAGTTGTTTTAGCCTCATCATGGGGTTCAATTTATGTCTTTACTCTTGGTTTGGCTTTCTCTTTCTCACCTATTTTTCTTTAGAGATATTTTTGTTGCCTTTTTTCGTATTGTAAAACAAATATAGATTCTCTATAAAAGTTAAGAAAGTATAGAAAAGTATAAAGAAAAAAATGAAGTGAATTATAATCCCCTGCCCACTCCTTGTGACAATCTGTTAAATTTTGTGTTCAGCTTACCTGTCTCTCCTATACATCAGTGCACAACACACATATGTGTGCACATACACATGTACACATGCACATTCACAATGGTCAGAAATTTGATCTTATTATCCATGATGTTTAGCAACTCTTTAAAACTTTAGTAATACATATATATTTTACCTGTTTGCTTATATATCTTTTAGTATTTTACATAATCCTTGCAAGCCACCTTAAATCTTCTAAAATAGAATAGGTTATAAATATAAAATGTAAGATTTAAGACAGAGACTTCCAGGCAGGCTTTGAAACCCAGATGGAGGAAAAGGCTGCAGAAATAATCTGGAGAAGAGTCTGGAGAGGCTCCCCAGCGGCCAGAGACTTTGGACTGGGGTGATGTAGCTGCCCTGCATGGGCTGCCTCTGGTCCTTGAGGGGGTTTCAGACACACTGGAGAGAAGCTCAAAGGTGTCCATTGGGTTGCACAGCCACACTGGAAGAAACTCACCTGCTGGACCTATAAGCAGAGCCTTGGGGTAACTACATGGTGATAAAGATGCAGAAGCATGCACCCTCTGATGCTCACCACTCATCTGCACGGAGATATCAGAAGTCACCTCAAAGCAACAAGATGGCTCCTGGTGCAGACTGAGCCATAACCTGATTGAGTACTAACTATAATGGGGATAATATCTTAGAAATTCCTTCTGATACATTTTTTTTTCAATATTTATAGGCTGTTTTCTTTCCCACAGTCCTTCCAGCAATGATGCCATAGGAGGGGGGAGGAAATATACCCCAGAACAGGGAAAAAGAAAGCTAGGACCTAGAGAAGCTTCTGTTGCACTGCAATAACTCATGCTATTGAGCACTCATATGGTGCCTGGCACTCAACTGAGTGTCTTGTGTTTTCATCATTTAATCAACAAGGCAACCCTATGGGATGGCAATATTTTACCCATTTTATGGATGATCACATGGAGGAAGAGAGGACTCAGATAACTTATTCAAGGTCATGTGGCTACTAAAGAGTGGAGTCAGGATCCCAAGTCAGGTGTCCTGACTATAGGTAGCACCCTTAATCCGTGAGGCTCCAGGGCCCACAAAGGAAAACAAATAAGGAAGCCCTTCTGGTTCCTAAAAAAAGGTGGAAAGCAGGAGAGGAAGGCAAGGGTGGAACTGAGTGCTGGTGTCCCAGCACCCCACCTTGGGATTGGGAAAGGTGGTGGGGTGTCATGGGCTTTGAGACCTCTTGACAAGTTTATGGGCATGGGAGTATGGAGAACATCAGCAGACAGGAGCAGGCCTGGAGAGGGACTTCATGGGGAGCAAGGTGGCAGTGTATAGGCACCCCATGGCCCAATGAACTAGGCACCCCAGCCTCCCCTCAGTGTGGGTGGAGGCAGGAGCTGACTGCCACATCTCATGTTCCCCACCATGAGGATAGCTAGGCTTTCCTGCACCCCACTCCTTGAGGTTGTAGAAGAGAGTGCAAATGATCCTGAGTACATCTGCAAAGAGATTCTTTTTCATAGGAAGGAATGGAATTTTTTAAAAACTTTACAGTATATTTCTCTGTGCCATCAATAGAGCTGGAGGCTGATGAACAAGAAATCAAATTGTAGAACTGTTTTATTCCATATGGTAGCCACCAGCCACATGTGGCTGCCAAGCAGCTGAAATGTGGCTAGTCCCAACTGAGAGGTGCTGTCGCTGTAAAATGCACCCTTGCTTCTGAAGACTTAATATGAAAAAAACAAGAAATGTCTTGATAATTTTTAGTCTGATTACATCTTTAAGTGGTAACACTTTGGACATAATGGAATAAGTAAACTAAATCATTAAAACTAATTTCACCTGTTTTTACTTTTATTGATGTGGTGACTAAAAATTTAAATTATCTATGTGATTTGCATTATGTTTCTATTGGACAGCACTGTTTTAGACAAGGAGGAAGGTTGTAAAAAATAGAAAGAAGGAAGGTGAGCTGTTTACACATCTCATTGAACTGTGTGAATTTCTATTGCATAAAATACATCTAAAGAAGGAATGTATCCTTCCAGAGGCAGTGTTTAGGCAGGTTCTTTTGGTTGTGGGAACTGAGACTTTCTCAGGCAACTGGGGTGGGGTGTTGTGGAAAGGGCCTGATGCCCGGAAACCAGGGAAAGCCAAGTGAGCCATCCTTGGAGGGCAGGGAGGTAGAGAGCTCAAGTAGGGCGGGCTCCTGGGCCCCACAGCCAGCACGCACCTGAATTTCTTTGTGCTCAGCCCCTGTCCGCTTCCCACTGACATCAGCACTCCTCTCTGTATCTTTTCCTCCATCTGAGCTCCTTCTTCTTCTCTGCTTGTCCCAGTTCTGTCTTGTGTCTTCCCTGAGCCTGGGCTTCTCCTGCTAGCTGCCTCGTGCTTGCAGGTCTTGGTTCCTACTTTCGATACAGGCAGTCTGGTTAGTGTGATTCACTTTTTCACCAGGACGCGTGTGCGCCACTGACGGGTTGAGGATGTCAGCCCTGGGGTCCGTGCCCACTCCAGTCCACTCAGTAGCTCCACCTGTGCAGATTCCAGCTTGGCATGTGCGTCTGAGCAGGGTAAAGGAAGTTGGGCCTGGTGGGTACTGTGGTTGATTGGGGGTGAGGGTGGTTACTCATGGGAATAGAAATAAAGACTGTGTCTACCCCAGGACCATTCTGGGAGGCAGTGCTCACCCCAAGCACCTGTCCTGAGTGACACCAAGTGCATCCCAAGGGTGCAGATGAAGGCACAGCCCACTGGAACCTGGGCCACTAAATCTTTAAATTTTATCCTGTATTCCCCTCCTCTCTGTTGGATAATGTGAACCTCCATGCAGGTGGTCTACAGGGAGAGGGATGTGCTAGTGAGTCTAAGTAGGTATTCTGGCTACCTGGATAAGTAGTAATTTCATTCAAAAGTGACACATTGGCATCTTGGTTTACACATCAGTCTTTGTGAATGTTATTAGCATGAGTCAACCTCCCTGTTACCACAAGCTGTGGGTCTGACCTGGTTGGGGTTATTTCATGAAGCATGGCACCACCTTAGCAGGCGTTCCTGGAAGCCCTCCAGGACGTCTTAGCTTGTGATACTCTCCACCTAAGATTCAAGAACTCCTTCAGGCTGAGGACTCTTTCTCTTGCTCTCCATGGCAAGCTTTATTGTTCCATCATCATCATCATCATCATCATCATCATCATCATCATCGCTGTTATCTCCAGAATGCTCCTGTAGGTTGGGGTGATATGCACTCCTTGCTTGGGGCCCCAGAAGCCTGTTCTATTGCCATTCTAAATGCTCATTTTATCCCCTGTGTGGTAAGACTTGATGCCGATGCTTTGTATGTGTGTCTGTGAGCACTGGCAATGGCACGTGGAAGGGCGTGTGGGGCTGCCATAGCTGAGTAAACAGGGAGAATATATCTGATGTCCAGGTAATTACTGCTGAACATCTGTTAAATATGGGGTCTCATGGATGGCTGGCATGTTAGGCAGGGAAGTGATGGTGTGTTTGCACTCAACATGGCAAGGGATGATTTAAAATCTGTTTCCATCAGCAGCCCACAGAGCAGCCCCAATGTAAGTTTGGAGCCTGGAGCTTATGTAATCTGAGTGCCAAATCACCTCCAGAAAGGGCCACAGGAAAGCATCTCTGCTCTGGAAAGGCTGCTAGAAATAACAGTATGGAACGACAGACCCCTTGGAACTGGTCGAATCCACTCGTCCTACTGTTGAGGACACTAAGGTGGAGCAGGGAGGGAAATGACCACAGAGTCAATGACAGAGCTGGAACCAAGGCCAGCTGGCCAGACTTTCCAGCCAGGAGAGCCCCACAGTGGGTCCCCAGAACCCAGTCTGTCTTGGCAGAGTGCCGCAGGGGCACTTGCTGAAGATACTGGGCTTCTTCCCACTGGGTGAGTGAGAGTCCCTGGGGTGGGGCTTCAGCTGATTCTGCCACACCACCACATATGGGGAAAACTGCTTATATCACAGCCACCCTGCCCTCATGGTGACTGAAGTAAGCTGAGATCGCGGGACCAAGGGAAGCAGGAATTAAGGGAGACTTATTCTCCAGTTTATAGGGCTTTTTCTTTTTCCTCTCTACTTCTGAGAGGTGGAAAAACACCTTGGACTTCTCCCTGGTTTCTTGAGTCCTTCTCATCAGGATCTCTCAGTTAACTGGTTTAGATTCCGACACAGAGACATGCAGTATGATATTTTCTCTGCTCCTTGTATCTTTAATTGTACCTCCTTCAGTCTCATTGTTTGATGGTGACCAACCAGCAGAGAAGAATTCCTTGCAAACATGGTCTCGAGGGAGTTAACCAGGAGGATTAAGGGAAACTCACCTTGGGCAGCAGCCCTCACCCCCACAGCCATCCTACTCGATGTTAACTTGGGAGCAGTAGGAGATTTCTAGCTTGTTCAAGGCCATTCTGGCCAAGGTGTGTAGCAGATCTGGATCCTGATCTGGGTCCAGTGGTCTCAGACTTGGGATCTCTAGAGGATTCGTCCCAGGGTGTTGCTCTATGAAGCCTGGAGTCCCTAACCCCCTGGCTGAGACCCAGATGAGCCTTCTGCTGGAACCTGCAGTGGCTAGTCACAGGGCTTCATAGCATCTTCCCTCTCGGTTTCAAGACCCGGCTTCCGTCCTCATGGAGCCTGCCAGCTGCCCCATTAGGACTTTGAATTTCTCCTACCCAAGAGCAATCCTTCATCCAATTAACAAGCAGTTATTTTTGTTTCCCCTTTTTAGGTTAATGATTTTGGTTAGAAAATCTCTAAATTCATTTTTGACTCCTCTTCCATTAATCGTATAAATTTCTATGCACATACAAATTTATACGGCTGCAATCATAATTTGGTATCTTGCTTTTATTCTCTTCATCATTTTGTTGTTAATCTTCTCTTTGCTTTACATAACCTCTGTAATTTTCTTTTTTTGATGTCTTTGTAATAGCCCATCAAGCGGCTGTATAATATTTTAACTATTCCCCAGTTTTGTGAAACTGGAAATAAATATGTATTTCGCCTTTTTTCATATGGCTTTTTCTTTTGATAAACACTGAAGATTGTATATTTTCTGAACACTTTTTAGCTGTTGAAAGTGCAGAGCTGTGTCATATTCAGCTGTAACAAAAGAGAAGGGATGGACACACACACACACACACACACACACACACTCTAGGAAAGGGGCACAGGGATCGGCTGACCCCTCAGCCAGTCTGCTGTTCTGGGAGCATCTCTGCTCCAGTGTTAAGGACTCTTGTGTTAAAGATGCGTGGTTTTCCTGTTCTCTGGCACCTAAGTGTAGACCAACTGCTTCTTCTGGTACCCAGCCAAAGAAAGGGCCCATCTGTTCCTAGGCTGGTTGGAGACATGGAAAGACAACACATTGTCTCCAGCACAGTGCCCTCCTTAGGGATTTTCAAGGGCGGTTTTGACTATATGCACCTTCCACCCTAACACTGGTGTAAGAAGCAACTCCACTTTATGCTTTGAAAAAAGATTTCTTGGCCGGGCGCGATGGCTCACGCCTGTAATCCTAGCACTTTGGGAGGCCTTAGAGGGCGGATCACTAGGTCAGGAGATCGAGACCATCCTGACACGGTGAAACCCCGTCTCTACTAAAAATACAAAAATTAGCCGGGCATGGTGGCGGGCGCCTGTAGTCCCAGTTACTCAGGAGGCTGAGGCAGGAGAATGGCATGAACTTGGGAGGTGGAGCTTGCAGTGAGCCGAGATCACGCCGCCGCACTCCAGCCTGGGTGACTGAGCAAGACTCCGTCTCAAAAAAAAAAAAACAGATTTCTGTGAGTGACATGAGAGCATCTCATGAGTCATTGCAACCCCCAATACACCCTGGCTCATCCCCAGATTTAATAGGTGAAAGCAGTACTGCAAGGTTCAGTGTTTCATTTGCATGTGTTTGCTGCATGTTTTGTTTTACTATGTGTGTTTCTCTAAGAAGCACTTAGTAATTGCCTGGATATGGAAGATGCAGTGAGTGGAAGAGTGCAGGGAAGAACAGGGCCCCAGGAGGAAACCCGTGCATTGGAACGTGAGTTAGAGGGCAGGGCTAGGTCTACAGATGTTGGAATCATAGTGCTAAGGGTGTGAGTGTGGTGAGGAATGGGACAGGGCATAGGCACATATGTACAGAATGACATTAGTGTTGGGGGGCAGGAAAAATGAAGAGATGTCAAGTAGAAAGATGATAATGCCATTCAAGAGTTGTCAAGGGCCAGGACATTTAAGCAGAAAGCAGCTGAGGACATTACATCGGATGTGGCCAAGACAACCAGGGGCAGAGAGAGCAACCGCCAGGAGACAACCTTGGCAGACCTGTTTCCTGGCATAGTGGTATGGACTCCACATTTTGGGGGATGAGGAGGGAATGTGAATGGATAGGGAGACAGTGAACCTCCAAGTGTAGACTTGAGACTTTCAGCAACCAGACTGAGAGAATTTGCAGTACCAGCTAGAGGAGGCAGACAGATTTCAGAATAAGGAAAAGTCATGTCAGCTTCCAGAAAAGAAAATTAAGCTGAGGAAAAAGTGTGTGAAAGAGTTAGAGAAGGGATGTGGGGGAGAGTATGAGGGAGTGAGAGGGAATATAAGGAAGTGGGAAGAGAAATCAGACCCCACAGAGGTGGGAAAATGTGTTTAGTGCTGTTAGGTTAAAAGAATAGCTTGTTTGGGGTGGGGGGAGGGAGAGCATCAGGATAAGCAGCTATTGCATGCGGGGCTTAATAAGTAGGTGATGGGTTGATTGGTGCAGCAAACCACCATGGCACACGTTGACCTATGTTGCAAACCTGCACGTCCTTCACATGTATCCTGGAATTTATAATAAAATAAAATTTAAATTAAAAAAAAAGAATAGCTTGTGTGTTATATGATCCTCAAGCTTCTGCCCACAGTCAAGTGTGGGTATTCATTTTGGAGGGGTGAAGAGAAGCCCTGAAACACATAAACTTAGTAGCCTCCCATGAAGGCCTTCGGATGGGGCTTTGCTGCTCAGGGATTCCCGAGAACATTGATCTTGGCCTTCCTGTGCCCCTGTACTCAGCTCTCAGATCCCCAGATCTTCCCAAGCCTCATAGGTGAGGGAAGGGGGATGGAGAGGCCCATGGGCAAAGCCCCCTGGGTATCTAGTGCTGAGCTCAGGGCTGGGAGAAGCACCTGGCTTGCTGGGTGGCTCTTTGGAGGCAGGAACAGTTGGTGCAGGTTTGGGGCTGGTGGGGGATGATGGAGAGGGACAGGGAGAGAGGAAGAGCAGTTTGAATTGGGTCCAAAGAGGGTAGTGTACTCCATGGGTGCATGGGTGTCCTTAGCCTGTCTTCATGGTGCCCTGAAACAGACTTGCATACGTCTTAACCACAGCTCTTTCCCTGGGGGTACAAACCTGCTTGGTAATGGATTTATTTTTCTGAACAAGCTATGATTCCTTATTTTGTTCAAATCTTGTAAGCTCAAAAAAAAAAAAAAAAAAAAAAAAAAAAAAAAAAAAAAAAAAAAAAAAAAGAAAAAGAAAAACACCCAATTAGAGTAAAACTTTAATTAAATCGAAACACTAATTAAAATATATCGTCAATTAAAATAAAGCACTAATTAAAGTGCTGCTAACAAGCAGCAGCCAATACTGCCCAGGGGTGGAAGCTCCAGCCTTGGTCGCCATGTGGCTCAGAGGATCTGGTTGGACACGTTGCTGTGGCTGTTGGGGTTTGGGGATCAAGAAGCTGAAGGCTGGCCTTGGGCCCTAGAAACAGGACATCCCTTTTGCTGTGTTCTCCAACCCCACAGCACTGTTGACCCTCCTGTTCCTCCTCCTGGAGCCCACAGGGCTGTCCTTGTGGGGCCCAGTATAAGAAAGACTGTATGTCACACACAGGGCTTCTTGTGTGCCACACCTGGCAGTCACCTTGACTCAAAGCCACACAGGCATGTGTAGGTGCTGGTTTTTCTTCCCTTTGGCTCAGTGGAATATGGGGCCAGCCTCAGTGGTATGGCTTTTTTGAAAACAACTCTGTGTGTGGCTTTGCTACAGGGCTTCCTGGACAGAAGCTGGGGTGGATCCTGGGTTCCCTTGACCTGGCACTCATGGCCTCATGCGACCTGGGTTTTGCACACTGCCTCTATGTTCTGCCGCAGCGGTTTCCTAGCTAACTGGTAAATTACTGGAAGGAATAAAGACGTTTCTTTAAAGCTGTCCTGGCAACAGTGCTCCCCAAGGCCCTGTTAGGTGCATCTTGTCATTGTTCTTGTACATCTGCTGGCCTGAACTGACCTGTTTTGCATCATACTGCAATTGCTTATGTACGCAACCAATGAAAGTTTTTTGTAGATGTCAGAGTTTAAGTTAAGAAATAGGATTAACTGGCCGGGCGCAGTGGCTTACGCCTGTAATCCCAGCACTTTGGGAGGCCGAGGCGGGCAGATCACAAGGTCAGGAGATCGAGACCATCCTGGCTAACACGGTGAAACCCCTAAAAATACAAAAAAATTAGCCGGGCGTGGTGGCGGACGCCTGTAGTCCCAGCTACTCGGGAGGCTGAGGCAGGAGAATGGCGTGAACCCAGGAGGCGGAGCTTGCAGTGAGCCGAGATTGCGCCATTGCACTCCAGCCTGGGTGACAGAGCGAGATTCCATCTCAAAGAAAAAAAAAAAAAAAAAGATCAAGACCATCCTGGCCAACATGGTGAAACCCCATCTCTACTAAAAATACAAAAATTAACTGGGCGTGGTGGTGCATGCCTGTAGTCACAGCTACACGGGAGGCTGAGGCAGGAGAACGGCTTGAACCCAGGAGGTGGAGATTGTAGTGAGCCAAGATCGCGTCACTGCACTCCTGCCTGGTGACAGAGCGAGGCTCCGTCTCAAAAAAAAAAAAAAAAAAAAGAAGAAGAAGAAAGAAAAAAAGAAATAGGATTAACTTGCATTTTTCTTGTGTTGTAGGCTGCATACTCTTAAGGATAGCAATTGACCTTTGCTGTTATGTTTTTATAATTAGTCATCAATTCAATCTTTTACAATATTTTACCCTTCTAAGAAAGAGTTCTATTTCAACAGGAAAAATGTGTGAAAGAGACCCTCTGGTCTGTGCCTAGCACTTCCCACCTGGGGGGTTGCGGGGAGGCTGGGATCATGAGGCTATGACCTGGGCTCCTGCCTACCTGGTACAAGCTCACTTCATGAGCGGAAAGTTCTTAGGAGTAAATCAATAGCCTCATGTGCACTTTCTTTTAAACCCAGTCCCCTTAAGTGGCAGCAAGCGCCACCTGGAACAAAAGAAGGAAGAAATTAGGCAAAAGCAGAATCAATATTGGTGCTAGGTTTTTAAAGACTTAACAGTCTTTTAGGATACTTGGTTTGGGGGAATAGTAGCTGTTACTTCAGGGCTCTTGGAGCAAGTTTTTAGAAAGAAACTCAGCATTTTTTCATTTGCTCTTTCACCACGAAGCCTGGAAATCGAAGAGGTGGTATAGCCTGCAAAGCATGGCTCCTTCTTTCTTGCTGGTGTTGCATCGTCGTACCCAGTTTCATATACAAAGTGGAGCTCAGGAAGGCCAGGCCTGCCGTGCTGGCATCCTGTTCTGTCCAGCTTCCTATGCCCCAGACTGCTTTCTAGCCCTGGCTCCTGGGGAGTTAAAGCAGATAATAAAACTGGGAAACTTGGCTACATCCTCTTCACAGCCACATAGTAATTTTCATCAGGTAGGCTGGTGATGGTGGGGTTCAGGGACAGAGGGGTGGGAAATCTACAGCATCCCTGCTGGTGTCAGGATGATGGCTGTCTCATTGGAAAAATGCTCTCAGGAAAGTAGCGCATCCTGTCCTCTGTCATCTAAGAACAACAGAGGCGATGGTTCAGCCACAACCCTGCTCCCTAGCATGGGGCCTTTGTATGTTTTATGTGCCTCCACCAGCCTCTCTTCTGAGTCACCACTGCAGTTCATGGCTTTTGTGTGGGGTTCTATTCACCTCCTTTCTTTTCATCCCCTGTTTTATGGGTTCTGAAACATGCTCAGCCATCCTAATGTCAGGAGAAGGTTCCCGAAGGCCAGGGGTCTCATTCCAGGCCATTTGGAAGTGTCTTGACTTCGGAAAGAGGGTGGCCTGTTTTCTTCCCTCAAGAGGCAGCTTGCCTTCTGTCTGTCTGGATACCTGTGCACACACATTCCTGCCTCTGCAAGCCCCCACTGCTCTCCTGCTGTCCTTGGCCTTTTCTAAACCTTGTCTCAGGCCTGACTGACAATTCCCTTTCATTCTGTTTTTGCCCTCTCTTCCTCCCTCCCCTTTTCTCTCTTTCTCTTAATAGTTCTGTTTCTCTACTAAGCCACAGACTCAGAGTAAAAAGACATCAGTGAACCCGAAGGAGGGAAATGAATTATTTTATCTCTCTGAAACTTTTTCCTGCTTTTGCTTTTCTCAAACCCTTTTCTACTTGCTTTCCATAAGAACCAAAATATTGCGGCAAGTGGGAGACAATCTCATCATGGCTGTGAAAAAGAGGGAGGCAATATGTCAGGGGGTAGCATGGTTTGTTTCTTCAGCGGAGCAGATGTTTTTGCAATACCCATTCCTTGCCATCCTGGGTTGACCGTAGGGGAGGTGAATACAGTCCATGGGTCTGTCCTGGCGTGGCTCACATCCACCTCCTAGTGCATCCTCCAGACCTGGAGTCCCTGAATGGACCTCCAAGAGGTCAGGGAACTGAGGTGCTATGTGTGTCAGTGAATGTTCCATGAAGAATTTCAACCGTTTTCCTCAGATTCTCAAAAAGGTTCAAGATCTAAGACTGGTTTTCAAAAATTTTTGACTATGACCTATAGTAAAACATAGGTATCTTGATCCTGTCTCACACACGTTTGTATGTGTGTGTGTGCATGTGTGTGTGTGTGTATGTGAGAGAGTGTGTGTGTGTTTTCTGTATAGATATTTATATATCTGAAACAAAATTCCCAAAACAATGCTTACCCTTTCTACATGTAAGTCAGTGTTGCATTTTCTATTTTGTTCTCCTTTGATTCTGTTAGAAGCTATCTTATCTTATTTCATTGAAAAGTACTAATTGCAACCCATGAAACTGATTTCATGTCTTAGTAATGAACCACAACCTGCACATTGAAATACACTGATCTAAAGAAAAATGTTAGGAATCACTGATTTGGGGACTGTCCTACATCACTAGTGGGAGTGTAAATTAGCACAGTTCTTAATGAGGACCTTTTGGCAATATCTATCAAATTTACAAATACATATACCCGTTGACCCATTTCTAGGAATATATCTTACAGATATTCTTATACTTGTACAAAATTATGTTCAAGATAATTCTTTGCAGCATTATTTATAATGGCAAAAGATTGGAAACAGCCCAAATGTCTATCATTATAGAACTGGTTAAATAAAACGGAACGTCCACACAATGGAAGAAATCTGCAGCTGTTAAAAAAAAAGGAAACTCTCAGTGACCTGACTGGAAAGATTGCCAAGATGAATTAAGTCAAACAAGCAAGATGCAAAACAGAGTGTTTCATACGTTACCTTTTGGATGAAAAAGCAAGTAATTAAGACTTTTTATTCATATTTGCTTGTATTAGGTTCAACCATTTGAAATTGCCATTTTTAAAGGTTAAAATGGTTGGATATTGGGAAATTCATATGGTTCAACATAATATATCCATACAGGAAGGGGAATTTAAGAAGCTAACTTATCTGGAGAAAGGTGGGAGGAGACTTCTCATTGGGACTTGTTTAAAATAAGGAATCTCTGAGCAGATGGTTAATGGGAAAGGACTGGGGGTCACCCTAAGCTAAGGCAGAACCAAAGGCAGCCCCATGCCAGAGTGAAGGATGAGCAGAGGCTGCCTGCCCCTGTCCTGATGCCCCTGTCCTGATGCCTGAGTCCTAGGGAAGGTCAGCCTTGGACAGTGAGCAAGAGGCTGGGAAAGCTGGACCGGTAGCTGAAGTCTGCTTCTGTTTACCTCCTTTGTCATTTCCTCTTTCTAGATGTATGTGGAAGATACGGTGAAAATGATTTAGAAGTTTAACTTTTTCAAAATTTGAAATTTTGAATGCAGTTGTACATGACAAAGAAAGAGTCACTCAAGGAGTACTGACTGCTGTTGCCTGGAACTGGTGTGGCTCTTTACTTCTCAGAGGTGGGCTTAAGAGGGTTCAAGACTCCAGAAAGCTGTCCACGGGCCGTGCCCACTTCTCTCATGCCCAGTACATGCTGCCTGCCGTCTGTTCCTGATGGTCAAGCTCTGTGAGATTCCTAAGGTTCTAGGATCATCTGGGAAGGTGTCTTCAGTCATTGGCCACTGCTGGAGTGGGGGTACAGGGAGAACTGGGAATAGGGCCTGGTCTGTCCACTCCAAAGCCCTTGCTGATGTTTTTTTCAGGTTTCCATTGCCAAGGAGGAACTCTGGGCAGCTGGCAGGGTGTTTAGCTAGGTTTTTGCAGGACATGTAGCAACATTTACCAAGGCACTCCACCACTTTGATGAAACAAATTTGTTTTCATCAGCATGCAGAAGACAGATCCATCTCTCCAGGGGCAGAGACACATACCCTAGGCTCCCAGAGATTCACATATGGGCCTGGCCCCATTCGTTCCTCACCCTGGGAGCAGAGCTGCTAAAGGGAGCAGATAACCCTCTTGCCCACACATCTCTTAGAAAACTCCACAAGGACAGAAAATCAACCTCAGAAGGCCTTTGGTAAGTAGGAATCTGAGCTACATGGGCCAGCCTGTGGCTATTGAACACATTGAGCAGCCCATTGTGTCACTAGATACCTGGGGGCTAATCTCCTCCACTTAGAACGGGCAATATATGTTTGTATAGATGGGAGGGGGTAGCAGTGCTGGGAGGGCCACAGCCTAATTGCCTCTGAAAAGCTTCTTTTTATACTCTAGGTGTGGGCCAATCCCTCTTGTGGGGCACATTCCTTCTTGAGCCTTAGGAATGCCTTTAATTCAGTTACAGTTGATTTTAGTGGACAGAGATCCTTATTATCCCTTCAAAAACACCATGTGTGGATGTCTTTCTAAGTTATTCATTTAGGGGAGGTTTTACTGTCTCTCTCATTTTCTGCCTATGTCGTACCTAACACCCCACTGCTCAGGTGATGGAACCAGCATTTGGACTGTGCTCAGTAAAGGGGTTGGTGCTGTCCCAGTGGGTCTCTGTGCAGTTAGTCAGGACATGCTGGGCAGATGGAGTGGAGCGCGTAGGAGCTGGGCAGGGGCCAAGTAGGAGGCTGCTCCAGTGAGCAGCTCAAGGGCCTAGGTGAGAGGAGCAAGCAGGTGACAGGGAGTGAGAGGTGCACTTGGCCTGGAGAAGGAGGAAGCAACAGGCTTCAGCAGTAGACTGCCTATTAAAAGTAAGACGACAGACATGACTCCACCTTCAACTTAGTGATGGTAAGTGGGACAGGGAGGAATCTTGGAGAAAAAACACCGAATGAGTTCAAGATTGTATTCCAATTTGACTTATGATGTGGATGGAGGTTCCCATTCTCCATCTCCCTCAGTCCCTGTTACCCGCCCTTGGCAGTTCACTTCAAGTTTGGAATTGGAGAGTAGATTGGTCCCCCAGGTCATTGAGGGAGACGCTGTGGGAGTTGTGTGCTGTGGTTCTCACCTCCTGGGCTTTGGAACCAACAGTTTCTTCAGTCTGTAATGGAAAAGGAACTGGGAGAATTGGGAGAGAATTGGAAGCAGCAGAGGATATACTCTGAGGATAGTAAGTAAAGTCCTCTAAGCATGGAGTTCAGGGAGATTTGAAGAAGGGACTCTGATTCCACCGCAGCCACAGAGAAGACTAGGGTTAGATGAGTCACTGATGGATGAGTTAAGGTTTAATGAAAAGATACCCAATTGTACTTAAGTGCTTATCTTTCTTTGCCTCTTGTTCTTAAATTATGAATCAGATTTTTAAATGTGGACATGATTAATGCTACTTAAGATCTCTGGTTGGCCGCTCTATCAAAGAGTTATATTTTAGCTTAAAATGCATAACTGAGAGGAGGCTCTTACCATTTTTTATCAGTTAATCACTTGTGCATAAAGCTCAGCTGTTTGGACCCTAAGGCCATAGACAGGGGCACCACTGCCTTGTGGGTGGTAATTTACCCTCATGATCACAGAGTAGTTTGGAGAAAATGAACTACCCGCTAAGTGTTGCTGCTGTAATGTGCAATGAAGGTTACAAGGAATACAGAGGATCTTACGTTTTTCCAAGAAGGAAAATTGATTTGGAGGGTGAGATGGGAGAGAGGAAGTAAGATGCTTATGCCAGGGGAGGGGGTGATCTTAATCTCCAGGCACATCAGGGAGAGGCCATGGAGAAACTGATCTTTGAAGAGGGAAAGGATCTTGGAGGCCTTGAGAAATGGAATAATGAGTGTGAGACTGACTCAGTTCAGTTCAGTAGACATTTGTTGAGACCTACTATGTGTCAGGTTCTGGAGATACAGACAGGAAAAAAATATGACATCCTGGCTTCAAGTTGTGCACCACGTAATGGGAAAAAAGGCTGACAAACAGTGGATATGATACACTTGTGGCTTATGCAATAATAGACATTTGCACAAGGCACAATAGGGACCTCCTGATGGGAAAATAATGAATCCATGCAGTGGGCCTTGCTGTCGTGCTGTGCCCACTGCCATCCTGTACCATTGCCGCTTGCTGCATTTGAGGCTCTAGGCCCGAAGGGCCTGATAAGCTCTTACCTGAGACAAGAGTAATTGGATTCAAATCTTATCTCTACCTCTTACAAGTTTTGTGGCCTTGGGCAAGCCACTTAACATTTCTGTGCCTCAGTTTCCTCACAGTGATACTTCACAGGGTTATTGAGAGATTCAATGGTGTTGCATAGTGTTAGCTTTGATGATGATGATGATTTTGATGTGGAGGAGGAAGAGGAGTGGAAAGAGAAATAATCTAGGAAGCAAAACTGGAAGGGAGTTTTTAGAGGAGAAAAAGTCAGGCAGGTGATAGAAAGCCCAACCCACTTGACTTAAGCAAATAGGGAATTTATCAGCAGTATACCAGGAGAATTAAACAGTGCCGTGGATCTGGCTTCTTGTTGTGCCTCTGTTGGTTGCTGTCTCTGGGCTGATGCCATTCTCAATAGACTCTGCGTGACCTCACCATGATGGCTGCTTCCTGGGACTACACCTTCCAGGGGGAATTCAGTGGGAAATAATAGCAAGAGTTTTTGTTCATGCACTCCCAGGAAGAGCCCTTGGATGGACCCTGGGAAGGTTAAGCCTGTGTCCATTGCTGAACCACTCGTTGAGGTCAAGGGGATGTGATGCCTTGGTTGGCTGAGTGATTGGAGGCCATTCAACTTTGGTCATCTGAAACGCACCCTCTGCAATTTCCGTCTCTAGCTTCTTTTAATGGAGCAAGAACTTTAAGACTCTAAAGCAATTCGAGTGTAACTCTACTAGATTTTTAATGACATTTTGTTTCGATCTTTTAGCTTTGTCTTACCGTATACAAAAGTGATAGCAGTTTTTTTTTTTTTAGCAACTTGCATTTGTTGGGTTTTTCCAAAGCATTCAATTTATTGTCATAGAAGCCACAGCTCTTTCTTTTTACATTCCTACTTTATTGGTTTATTAATATTTAATTAAATTAAGTATTTATAATGACAAATACAGCTGGCAAACAGGTGTGGGGATAAACACAGCAGACCTTGGGTAAGCATTCTATTTAACTCATGGGGCACACATGCAAGGCTATCCTGAAGCCATTCCAGGGCTGTGAGCACTGGGTCTGTGCATTTTACAAAGCACAAAGAAAGAGCATATAAGCAGGCAAATCATGTAAGGTTATTTAAGAGAGTTATTAGTGCTTGGGTTTGCTTTTGGATGGCTGGCATAGATGGGTCAGTTGCAGTGGATGTTGAGAGAGTGAGCTGGGTCTATGTGGGAGATAAGGTGAGCTCAGGCCTTCCTGAGGGGAACCAACAGTCCAGAGGGAGGCATGAGAACTTTGGCCCATGTCTAGACCTAATGATCATGGTCTTTGGCCATTTAATCTGAGCAAGGAAGACACCCCAGGCAGAGTTCATAAGGTCAGAGTGGGGTTGTTAGGAAAGCATAGACCCCAGCCTCCCCAGTCTGAGTATATTTAATCAGGGCATGAACAAAGGGAGAGGATACCATCCTCTAGCCCTAGATAGCAGAGCAAAGCAGGAAGTAGCCCTAGTTTCCAAAGGGAAGTTTCCGTGGCATCAATTGGGGAATATTCAGAAGCCCACTTAGAAAGGCCAGGACAGCACTGATTCTTTTCCCAGGGACCCAGCCAGACACAACAAATTCTGAATCCTGCTGGACCCTGGACAGAGACCAGCACCATGAATCCTGGCATTATCTAATGCTGCCCCAGATTGGCAGCACAGCCTGATATCAACTGTGACACGCTGGGACAACCCAGCCTCTGAAAACCCAGCCACAGGCTGAATAGACTCAGAAGTTCTGTCAATACAATGGGGACAAAATACCTGCTGCACATAGTGTTGTGAGGGTTAAATGAAGTACGAATCACCAAGTTTCCAGTACAGAGTAAGTGGTTAGTATCTGCTCCCTCTTAGCCATGTCTGCCTGTTTTTATACTATGTGTGAAAATTGAGGCTCACAGAAGTTGAGCAGCTTGCCTTGTTTATATGGCATAAGAAGTACAGTGGAGTCCCAAAGCTTCCTCTTGTCTTTCCAGCCCCTGCTTAGTCCCTTATACCAGGCTGGCTACTGTCTCTCTAATACCTTGGGTGCTCCCCAGGACCCTGGAGTGGGTAGCCTGTGAGCCCTTCACCATGGGTTACTACACACTGAGAAAGGTCTCGGCTTCATAATGTAGTAGAGATTAGAAAAGCATGGGCTAGAGGGAAGCCATAAGAATACCTTGTCACTAACACAATATCAGATAATGACCTTTTAAGACAGCTGCAGCTCAGGGAACCTGAGTGCAGTCGGGTAATGATTACAGCTCAGGACCTAACGAAGAGATCATCACTTATTTATAGGATTGCTGCTTTCTTGCTTTTATTGCATGTGTGCCCCTGTGTCTAGGCAGGGGGGTACCTTTCATAATCTGAGCAATAAATGAGTCAATTTGGCTGATGCTCTAGGCAGGGAGGGCACCTGGGGTGAGGGAGTGAGGTGTTTGGCAGGTGAGGTCCCCAGGCACTGGAGTGAAGGAAAGAACAGCAAACTCTGGAGCTCCCAGCCCCTGGCTCGAAGTGGATTCAGTTCCCAGAGACAAACCAAGTAGATGTGGGCTTGTTGTTCTGCCTCTTCACCGTTATAACAATAGTGACCATATTCATTATTTGTCATTTACTATCATTATTATTGCCTTTATTTATTGAATGCATTGCACTTCATGTTCCAGGGCTTTCTGGGTGATCTCAGCCAATCTTGGGACTCTAAATACTATCTAGACACTGATGACTCCTAAACTTACTTCCAGCCTAGTCTCTTCACTCACTGCAAATACGTAGCTCCCCTTTGTCCTTAGATCTCTCTGCTGGGATTTCCAAGAGTCTCCTCTGCCATGTTATGTCCAAATGAGTGCTGTTCTTCCCTCAGTCTTCCTAACCCTGTAAATGGCATTAGGTTCTACTGGGTTGTTCTAGCCCCCAAACAAGGGCCATTTTTAATCTCTCCCTCATCCAGAGGCTCTCAGATGGAGCCATGTGGTAGCCAGATAGCTTCATGGGAAGCACAGGATGCTGTGTTTTCATGTGGTGACACAGGGGTGGTCAAATTGCCCTTCTCTCTGCCCCTGTTACTTGCATCTGCTCTTGCTCCCCAGTGGAGGTGATCCTTTTTGCTGTACATTTCTTGACTTTCTGGTCCTACCTCTTTGTTTTCCCTCTGGTACATTCTGTTTGTTCTGAGCCTCACCTGATGTCTGAGAATAAGGGACAACCTCTCACAACAAATTGACAAAGGATGCCTGTGTTCCGGGTAACTGTTTTGCCTCTCCAGGAGGAAGCTGATAATGTGTCTGCTCAGGGGTCTCCAGGATACCTCATAGAGCAGCAGCCTCAGCGTGGTTAACCCGGACTCTCATAAGCACATTTGAAAGATAATTCCCATTCGAGGGAGAGGCCCTTTGTGAACAGTCTTAATTCTCCCTCCCATTGCCTCTTCTATTTCTTATAATTTGAATCTAGTACAATTAATCAGACTGTAAAGGAGTCCAGGAACATTAAGCAGAATTTGCCATTTTCATGCAAAGCTGAAAGACATGGCTATTTCACATGTAGTGATTAGACATTTTTATGGCCGACCTGTCACATTACACATCACAGATTTCCAATAAATAAAGCAAGGCTAGAATGGGGGCTGCCAGTTGTATGACAATCCAACTAACAATATCGTGGACAGAACAGTGCTTTCTTGACATCCAATTTACTCAATTACATGAGTGATCATGTCACTCTCTGCTTAAACTCCTTCGATGTCTTTCCATAAATTATAATGAAGGGTGAATACCTTAGTACTTCCCCCTCCCCACATCAGGCACTTATCACAGAACACTGTAAGAGAGTATTCCTGTATGCCTCCCCCACCAGACTGGGCATCCCACGAGGCAAGGAATACACCTTATTTTTCCTGGTATCCTTTGTCTAGCACAGAGCCTGGCATCCCAAGAAAACCCAGCAGAGGTTTGCCAAGTGAATGAATGACTGAATGATCAATTTGAGATACTGTAGACAGGGACAGGGATGGACTGGGGAATATCTCATGAACCAGGCATGGCTCATGTTTTAGCCACAATTCACACAGTGACATTTCTAGATGTTTGATACATCACCTGAAATTTTCTATCTCAGCATAAACTCTTAAACTAGAGCCATTAAATTAGAATTGTGCCATTTTAACTCCGCGTGCTGTGACAGAGATTGAGAGATCATGCACAAGAGAGAAAAAGGAGGGAGGGAGGGAAGAGAGCAAGAGTGAGAGTATATGGGAGCAGGCTTCAGAGTGAGTAGGGGCAGGCAACGATTCCTCTGTGTGCTGATTCCCTTGCGCTCTTTGTGGCCTGAACATCTTGCTGCTCTGAGTGCTATTAAGGATTTGCTGCTCTGAGTGCTATTAAGGATTTGTAATTTCGACTGGCCTTAGAACTGAATTCACCCCACCCTTTCCCCAAGTAAGAGAAAACTCTTCTAGTGTGTATCTGACAAATTTGTATAACCCAGATGGTTTGGGGATTCCTACTGGATTCATCAGCATTCTAATAGCTGACAACGGTAATTGTCTTTTTACCTAGTCTGCATCTCAGCAGTAATAGTGTATATATTTATTGGGGAAATACGGCTGCAGGGACTTGTTACATGCTGTTCTTAATTTACAAGTTTCTTTGAGCTGTCTGTCATGCACCTAGTTGATGGTCTTCTCCTTAGTTTGATTTAACCCCAAACCTTGCTGCCATTCTAGAGATGCAGGATTTGTACAGTAGTGCCATGAGCCAGAGGGCCCTGACCATGCATCTGTGTTAGCAGGTGGGGTCAGATGGCATGTCCTGTGATAACTTTAAGAAGGGAAGTTGGTGTGGGGTTTAGGGCAATGGAGGGATCTCCAGTGTGGGTTGGAGAACAAAAAATAAATGTGAATAAGATGTGATCTCTCTTCCACTCAACTTCAGGTTCTAGTTTTGGTGGAGTAATCCTATTATGAGGTCATGGGGCAGTAGTTTGTCACTCAGGTTGGCAAGGAGAGACTGAGAAAGGAGAATGGGGAATCCTCCTCTCCACAAAAGTGTTGACATAAGCAGAAATTCAACTGCTTCCTTGGGTTGGTTCTTGGTAGAAACTTAAACATCAGCAGAGTTGGACAGACTGTGTTCACCAGGGTGGCTGGGTGGACTTGCAGCCACAGGATGATTGCAGGAGCAAACAGACAGGTCTTTGGATATTCTTTAACGTAATCTCAAAATTTGGGTTTTCCATGGAATACTATGCAGCCATAAAAAGGAATGAGATCATGTCCTTTGTGGGGACATGGATGAAGCTGAAAGCCAACATCCTTAGCAAACTAACACAGGGACAGAAAGCCAAACACTGCATGTTCTCACTTATAAGTGGGAATTGAACATTGAGAACACATGGACACAGCGAGGGTAAAACAAACACCAGGGCCTATTAGGGGGTGGAGGGTGAGGGGAGAGAACTTAGAGGATGGGTCAATAGGTGCAGCAAACCACCATGACACATGTATACCTGTGGAACAAACCTACATGATGTGCACATGTATCCCCCCTTTTTTAAATAGAAGACATAAAGGAAGACAAATTTTGGGTTTTGAAATAAAATATTCACTTGAAATATCGGCAACAGATTCTAAAAACATTATCCACTGCTCTGCCATCCCCCAACCCCCTCAAAGTCTGTGAGCAGCATTGGGATGGTGGGCCCTTTGGCTCCTGGCAGCAGCAGGCTGGCCTGGATGACCAGCAAGACTCCTGCATTGACAGCCTCGTGGGTGGGCAGTGACTCTCCACTTCCTACCAGGAAGCGCAGAGATCACTCCTAATGCGGAGGCACGTGCCTCTTTCTTCTTGAGAATTATCAGGAGGGGCATTCCCAATGTGTGGGCCATGTTCATGATTGTAGTTACCCGATGGGCTATTTATAGAGGGTGGGCCTCTATCTCTGCAGTCATTGCTAAGCCCTCCCTCTGCCTTCATACCAGGCGGAGCTTGTACTGTCTGCCCCTCTCAAGCTCAGAGTCCCTGATTCCGTTTGAGGGAGACAGTCACTTTGTTAGGTTTCCTCATGGTTGTCTGACTTGGGTAGCCAGTGGGTAAGGCTTTTGCATCACTTCTGGGGTGCTTTCTAGAGCTCAGCTCCTGGCATACTTAGGAACTCATCTCTGAAGAAACTGGCCTCTCATGGTGCTTGCTGGCACCCAGACAGAATCTCCAGGGGTGGAGGGCCCTGCCTTGTTGTGCACAGCAAGGAAGCCCAGCAGCTCAGCTCAGACTCCAGGGCATGTGGCTCTGCTGCCTGGAGAGAAGCCAAGTGTTGTTCCTGATCTCTTTCTATTTGAATCAGCCAGAAACAGCTGACCTGCCCACCTGGTGTCTCACCAGGGCTTTGTGTTGGCGGGCAGAGGGGAGCAGAAGGCCAGCTGGGAGGGAGAGATTGGGCAGATGGAGGCACTACCGGCAATGGAGACAGGGGCACGCGGGCAGTGTGAGAGGTCTCAGCCCCCAGGTCCCCTGCGGAAGGCCGGAGCACGTACGGAACTGCAGGGAGTGAGGAGCGGTTGATGGCCTTTAGAAGCCACCAGGGAAACCCGGACGGCATGATACTATAGAACTGTTCTGCCCCAAGCCTCCACATTAATGGTGCCACGGTCACAGGCAAGTTCCTCAGCACTTCTGAACTTTGGTTTCCACATCTCTAAAATGTGGATAATAACTACTTCTCAAGGTGGCGATGAGCTAATGTTTGTGAGCGGGCTGGAAACACCATGGATCGCTGTACCTAAGTGAGATGATTATTATGTTTAGCTATTTTTTATTCCACTTCTCGAGTACTTATTTTCCTTCCAAGTTTTTAGAGCAAAAATTTTAAAGACATCCCAAATGGAACAGGTCAGGGAAGTGGCCACAGGGCCTCTTTTGAGCCTTTGTCATCTCCTCTGCCCTCTCAGTAGCCTCCCAGCGTCCCACCTGACGTCCCCTGAGCCAGCCTCCACTCAGCTGCCAGAGGGAGCTTTCTAAACTGCACACCTGGTCTTGTCGTCGTGCTGCTTTGCAACTTTCCATTCATAATTCAGCTTTTGCATAGGAAATATGCACTGAGTAGTGTGCTAGGTAAGGAGCTTGGAATGAGAAGATGATGGGGTATAGTCCCATCCTCCAGCATGTGATCTAGGGCTCCTCAGCCCCTGTGGGATGAGAGTCATGACTCCCATGTCCCCTGCCCACTTCCCCAGCCTTATCCATCTCCACCCCTTCCTCACTCACTTTCAGGTTAAACTCATCAGTGATGACTGGATAGTGTGCTGTTCTCCAACCATGCTCAGGCTGATGCTGGCCTCCCCATCTTTACCTGCACATCTTCAAGATGTCCTTTCTTCCTCCTTCATCCCTCTTCATTTGTCAGTTTCTTGCCCAGCCTGTAGGGCTCAGTCTTTATAGAGTTGCAAGTGATGGAAATTCAACTCAAAACAGCTTAAAGGAAAAGGAAATTTATTACTTCACAAAACTGAAAAAGTACATACTTTCTGACACTGCTGGATCCAAGTGCTCAGGCAACACGAGGACCTGGACTCTCCCCTCCCTTGGCTCTGCTATCTTCTCAATAAGGCTCATGCTTAGGCAGGCTCCTAAGGTAGTGGCAAAGACAGCCACCCAGATGTTCAGATTTGAAATGCAGACAGTACACGTCTTCACAGTGCCAGCAAAAGCCTTCAGGGAGAGGCTCAGTAGGCTGGTTTGGGTCATGTGGCTAATGGTTATGACTGGGGTGATAGGTTAGGATGGGGCCAAGTGTTTGAGGTAGAATGGGAAGGGTATGAGCCTCACTGAGTCACGTGAACTGAAAGTGGGAGAGAGTATGCTACTAGAGTAGAATCAGGCACTCCTTCTAAAGAAAGGGGCTGTCAATCCAGGGCTGGCAAGGACATTTGGTTCTATCACACCTTCTTTGACTGCTCCTACCTCCACCCGGAGGTCTGCATGCTTCCCACATGCCTTGCTGCTGTGGGAATGAATTCCCAATGGAATGAATATTTCCTCATGCACGTGTGTTACATTGAACTCTGAATGCTACCACATGACCCAGGTCCTACACCCCATGGGGGCTTGGTATCTGTAAGTCCACTGAATGCATGCCCAGTCTCAGGCTCATGCATAAATACAGCCATGCTGAGCAGAGCCTGGAGTTAGATGGCAGACCTGGGGTCATGGTCCTGGCAATAGGCATAGACACTTGATGGACACACTAGTTCAAATCCTGTGGTCCTAGGATCTAGTAAGATTCACCATTTGGGGTCACTCCTTTGTGGACCAAGAAAGTCATCTCACAGACAGGACAACTGGAGAGCTTTAGCTTCAGATGGGAGTGCAGTGCAACAAGGATAGTGATCCAATAGCACAGTATCATAGGTGCTGGGCCATTCCCTGTGATATTAGGAAGGAAGAGAGTCAACCCTGTTGCCAAGCCCCCTGACCTCCACAGCAGGGTCAGCCCTGAAGCTGTGTCTCGTTGTTTTTGAGCACCTGTCCTTCTTTTCCTATGACCCTCAGGCCTCCACATTCAACCAGTCCCCGCTTGGTGGTTTGCTGAACATGCCCATGACACCGACTTTCCCAAAGACACTAACTCTAGAAACAGGGTCACCATAGGTCAGGAGACAAGCCACTAGAAAATTGTTACTGACAACAAAGAAACTAGGTTTGTGAATAATTTACTTCTGTTACAAATAGTAAGGGTTCAAAATTGTTCCCTGTAACACCTTCCCCCTCTCACTGCACGTGCTTTCCTGGTTGGGAAAGAAGAGGGTGTTTCTGCTATAGAAAGCTAGGGGCTGTGTGTTACCTGCAGCCTGTCATACCCATGGTTTCAGCCCCATAACCTGGAGGGCCTGGAGATGCTGCTCTAGGCTTGTCAGTGTCACCCCAAGGCAGTGAGTCAGGCAAGATCCGCTCTCTAGACCTTTAGCGAGAGGAGTCCTCCCCCGCTGAGCCCCCAGAGCCTCCAGTGCTATCTAGCTGGCTTCCAGGTGAAGTCAGAGTGAATCCCACGCAGTCCCTGGGAGCGGTGTCTTAGGGAAGGGTGGCTCCTCCTGCTCTGCCTCCTGGCCTGGGCTCCCTCTGCGTGGAGATTACCCCAGCCTTTCCCCAGAGGGCAGGCACTGAGTGTGTCAGGTCTTCCATCCCCTGTCGAGGTCGGCCTTGGGTGCTGAGGCTGGAGCTTCCTGGGAGAACCTTCCGGCCCCGTCTCCATGGAACCTTCTGAGGGGTATTTGTATGTCATGAATTAAGAACAAGTTTTAGGCTCTTCTTTAAGCAATTTCTTAAGAAAATGGCTCAGGTGAAATTAGCTATTGTGAATAATTGATTTTCTTTATTCCAAATTTAAACTTACTCTACTCTTAATGGAGAATTAGCCAGATGTGGGGCAGGGATAGTTGGCAGCTCATATTATTGTTAAAGAACAAAAACAACTGGAAACCCTTTGAATTAGAAACACTACTGACTATTGATAGAGGAGAGTGGCTGAAGAGGTCAGCATCGTCATCCCCTGCTAGAGAGAAGACAGCTCGTTTCCGAAGGCTGGATGAGTCCTCAGTGCTAAGGACTGGGCTCCTGGGGATAGAGCTGTCTCTGCTGTGGCTTCCTTGGCTTCCAGGGAGCTGATGGAAAGGGAAGATTTGGCCCCTTTGTGACAACTGTGATTATAAAGATAGACAATTTTATCAATCAGGAGTTTAGATGCTTAGAACTGGGAGGGACCTTTGGTGCCACACAGCCCAGTGTTTTCTGAACTTCTGCGGTTCACACACCAACCATCTTGATGAATTTTTGCCATATGGGTTTATTATCTGTACCATTATTGATTCACTGTTTTAAAACTTCAGCATGTTCGTTTGTAAAACAATTAGTACGGTACATGGGGAATTGGATATATGCAATGAATAGAGGACAGCTTTTGATGAAAAAAAATAACACTCACTCTTGCTAAAATCTAAAGCCTGCTTTCTTGTTTTTGGATAATAAGTGTTTGAGAGGTGTTAAAGAAACACCATACCCATGCCAAGACTTTCTCCATTAGGATAATCAGAGGGATGGAAAAGGAAGTTGAAAGGGGCATGCCACTCCATGTGATCTTGTCTGGTGCACCGTAAAATCACTTTATAAGTCACTAGTGGTGCCTGACTCCCTTCCCGCACCCAGGAAACTCTCCTCCCCTTTTGCAGGAGGTGTGACTAAGGCTCATACATGGAGTAGCATATCCAAGGTGCTCAGAGCTGGCTAGAGGCAGCACAGAATAGAGCCCAGCTCTTAGGATTGTCTAAAGAACTGAAATCATTGAATCACTACTCAGCCTGTAAAACCAAAATCTGATCCAAATCCCAAGCCAAAGCCACTTGCCAAGCACAGATCCCATCAATAAATGAAAAGAATGAAGGCAGGGCACGGTGGCTCATGCTTGTAATCCTAGCATTTTGAGAGGCCGAGGTGAGTGGATCACTTGAGCTCAGGAGTTTGAGATCAGCCTGGGCAACATGGTGAGACCCTGTCTCTACTAAAAATACACACACAAAAAAATAATAATAACTGAATGTAGTGGGGTGCACTTGTAGTCCCAACTACTCGGGAGGCTGAGGTGGGAGGATCACTTGAGTCTGGGGTGTGGAGGTTGCAGTGAGCCCAGATCGTGCCAGTGCACTCCAGCCTGGGTGACAGAGCGAGATCTTGTCTCTAAATAAATAAATAGAATGGAGATTCAATGGAGGAAATTGGTCCTGGCATTAGAGCAAGGGAATCTAGTTTGCACAAAGTTCTGGTAGAGATAAGCCAGGTCTACAATGTTGCAGAAAGGTTTATATCTAAACCTATCCTGATGTCATCAACATGAGAAAAACCAAATCCAAAAAAAAAAAAAAAAAAAAAAGTTGGTAAGGTCTAGTCTTAACGAAATTTCTACAAAGATAAAGAAGGTCAGAGAAGTAAAATAAATGAGACCAGGGAAAAAAAATCAACATACCCTAGAGGATGTATCAGACTTAAAGAACAAATAATAAAAGCATTCTTTGAGAACCCTGGGCTCCAGTTGTTTTATTATCGATGCCAAATGCTGGAGTTCAGTGGCCTTCCTTGATGCTGCCCTTTCCTCTTCTTTCTCAGCAACTGTGCCTTTTGCTCAGAGGCTGGGAGAACCCTCTGGGAAGAAGCACTCTGCTCCAGTCTGAACTGGCCCAAGGGCAGCTGGTCAAACATTACTCATGGAGCAAAAGGGAGACAAGAATGGTGCTGTTCTCCAGCTGTTGAACAGCTGACTGGAAAGTGTGAAGATATAATGTGACAGACTTGGGCTGCTTTGCCCTGGGAGTTCTGTGGAAGAGTGTTCCTTTAAGACACTTCATGACACTTTAGGATTATAAAAAAGCTCCTGGGTCAACAAAGGGGCTTTGGTGAGGATACCTTCAGGGCTGGTTTGACGACTCTGCACAGGGTACTTGCTGGGCACTGCCCATAGGAGGTAAAGGCTAGTTCTGCTCTTTCCTCCTTTGTCTATTCCTCTTGTCACTGGCCTGAAATGTTCCTCAGGGAAGGCACTCTGTGGCGGTTGCCTGTTGTCATCCTAACAAGGATTCCCTTCATGGAGACTGCTGTAGCCCCCCAACACAGCCAAGAGATGGCTCCAACCACTCCCAAGGATGTGGCATTGAGGGCCCATCACCAGAGGCCACAAGGCCAGACAGCTAGGCCCATACCACTGCTCAGCCAAGATTCATATTGTTGGACCACCCTCTCAGCACCCAACCAATGCTTGGGCAGAGCAGTAGATGAGCATCTGGGCCTTAGAGCCAAGCTGTGAGGCTGAGGGACAGCTGCCCTTCCAGGCACACTCAAAACTGATGAGAATCCCAAGTGTGTCTTCACACACAGATTAGGCAGTCAGGAATTGGGTTTCTGGGTCTTCCTTTTAAGAGGGATGGAATATTATCGCTTCATCTGTGAGAGGAAGAGATGATGTGAGAATTACATGACCAAGGGTTCTGGGAGTTGGGATGCAGTTAAAGTGAATAAAATTGTTTCTCACTAGAGCGGCACCATTTCCACGCTTACCTTGGCAGATCAAGGATAGTAGAGGGAACTTGGTCAAAAAAGTCTGAGCACTCTGTTCTAGTGGAGGATTTGGGGTAGCCAAGCCTTTACTAGTTGTGGGAGGATCTTTTGTTAGCAATGGCCCAGAACCCTTGTATGGATGTCCCTAAAGCAAGAAACAGCATCTCCTGGGAGGCAGAGGCTCCAGAGGCTCTGTGGGAAGTGTAGGTGTGTGTTTCATGTGTGGACGAGTGGGCTGGGATGTAACATGTATGTAGCAGTATGTTGAATGTAGATGTGTGCTTGGCAGGACAGGACATGCAGGTATGTGCAAGCAGATGGAGGCATGGAATTGTCAGAAAGAAGAACCTGAGAAGCAAAATGTAGACCCCAGGCTGACCTGAGCGAAGGTACCTTAGCTGGTGCTAGATGAGAGAAACCTCCATTCTAAAGCAACTTCACCTGGGGCCCCACCTGCTGTCTCAGACTGATGCAGTTATTGGAAAGACCTACTAGCGGAGACTGATGGCTAAACAGCTGTAGAGCTGGGTCGAAAGGGGTGCTATTCTGAAGGGATCTCTCTTTAAAACAGGCAAGACTTTCAAGAGAAAGAGGCCTGACAAAAGGGTACTAATCAGTTTATGGCCTTCAGCAGATACCCACTTTAGAGTGATAAATAAATGAACAATTGAAAGGGAGGAAGAACCTCTTAGACTGCATGAGTCCCTCAACACAGGCATGGATTTTATTTTTAATCCCCAGAATTCTGACTTTTTAAAAAGAAGTTGACTAGGCAGGCAGTAGAAGAAAATGTGCGAGTGGCTGTCATGACATCTGACCATGGTCTGGTGCAGTTTCCAGTCAAAGATGACTGAGCAAATGGAAATAAGGGTTCACAGAGGATTAGCAAAGCTTTATTGCAAAAAAAAAAAAAAAAAAAAAAATTCGTGGAATGAAATAATAATGGGAGCTGTCCAACAATATTCTTTGGGATGCATCCAAGACTGTAATCAGAGGCAAGCTAATTCAGTACTAATTTCAGGAAAAAAGATGGGGAAAAAATTGATAATTAGAAAAGAAAATGGAAACGCTAGAGGAATCATATACACATAAATTAGGTCCCAAAATACTGGCACAATTAATCATAGCTGGGGTGAATCAAACCTCATCCTATCAGGAAGAACTGAATATTTCATAAGGTAGACAAAAGAGGAATGAACTGAGAGGAACATAACCAGCCATAACTAAAAGAAAAACTTGTCAGAAGTTAACAACCAAAATGTGAGAGAGAAATAACATCTTCATTAACCAGTGGGGATGAAAAATGGACTCAGAAAATGCAACAAATGCTCATATTCCTCAAAGCCGTATCTCCTTCTATTGAAATTACAGCCATAACTTTCAAAATCTTTTATCTTTTCTCTCAGGACCAGAATGATTCATTGTATATAAAAAAGAAAAGAGAACAGAGGAAATAATTAAAGCTATAAAAAATTCCCAATTATGAAGCATCAGCATCCAGATGGCCATAACACAGTTTAACCACGAGGAATCAACTTGTGGGTAGGGGGAGTCTACTCTGAAATGATAGACTTGAAGACCTGAACATGTCTTTCTCTTGCAATTATGCTTTCCTTCTTTCTTTCTTTCCTTCTTTCCTTCTTTCTTTCTTTTTGAGATGGAGTCTCGCTCTGTCGCCAGGCTGGAGTGCATGGAGTGCAGTGGCGCGATCTTGGCTCACTGCAACCTCCGCCTCTTGGGTGCAAGTGATTCTCCTGCCTCAGCCTCCCGAATAGCTGGGACTACAGGTGCATGCCACCGTATCCGGCTAATTTTTTGTGTTTTTAGTAGAGATGGAGTTTCACCGTGTTAGCCAGGATGGTCTCGATCTCCTGACCTCGTGATCCACCTGCCTTGGCCTCCCAAAGTGCTGGGATTACAGGCATGAGCCACCATGCCCAGCTCTGCAATTAAGCTTTCTTAGGATTGAATAGGAATATGAAAGGTCCCTTGCTTTGCTCATTCCAACATGTTGGCACTCCACTTTGAAGAAGGCAAAAGAAACCATTGTCTGTTTAGAGAAGCAGAAACTGAAAACATATCCAAACATATCATGAAGAAATGAGGACAGTCTGAGACAAAAGATCACAGGCAGACACGAGTGGCCATAAGGAAGAGGGAACCCTCATTCAGAGTTTATGCCAAGTCCCTGATTTGAACCCAAGCTGACCAAAAATTAAATGTCCTGCCATGGAGGGTGGTGAGCATTCCCTCCCACACAGAGATGGCACAGTCTCTTGGCAGAAACGTTGAGGAAGATTCGAGAACTGGATTCAAAGGTCCTATTTAATCCTTGTGTTTTATAATTCTGAGAATGCAAGTCTGACCAAATTTAAACCCTCCCAGAAAGTTTAAGTGATTTAAGTTGTGGTTTTTTTGGAGGAAGAGAGGGTTCCTGGGCTAGGTTTTAACAACTGGCCCTCAAAGTATGAGCCCTGAGTTAGCCATCAGAAAATAAAGTACACTGCTTCATTCAGAATGTATTTGGGTAGACAAGGGGATCACTTCTGTTCTGAGATTAGACCATCCTGAGTAACCTGTGGTTATCATGGAGCCTCTGTAGCAGTTCCCAGTGAGGCCAGAGACTTGGAGGGCAGATACTGCCCTCCCTTAGAGGCAAGAAGTGGGTGAGTGGTCAGGGTAAACACTCTTAGGTACCTTCTTGGTGCTGGACATTGTACTAAATTCACTTCATGCATCATCTCATGACAACTCTATGAGTTATGATCCGTTTCCCCCAGTTTAGGAGGTGAAGAAATGCAGCCACCATGAATTTAAATGACATAAGCCAGGCCATGCCAAGGTGGCAAGCGGGATGGGATTTGAACCCAGCTCCATCCATGTTAGAGTTGTGTGCACTGCCCTGTGCCACCATTCATTCTGGCCTCCATCCCTCAGCCCCTGTGACTCTGGTCAGACTTCCAAGCCAGTGATGTCAAAATGTCCAAGCAACACTCCAGTGTGAGTCACCACTGGCTGAGTCCCATGTGCTAAGGCTGGAGGAAAGCTGAGGTACCACCCTGGAGCATGTTCAGAGAGCGGGGATGGTGTGGAGAGGCCAGGAATTTGAATGCTTCTTGTTGGGTAGTGCACTGCTGGAAGAATTCTGGGTATGAGTGATCACAATTCTATTACTTTATTAAGCCTCAAAGAAGCCTTTTTGTATGCATATGCTTATTGTAAATAAATGAGTACAACTTTCTTTTAACCCTGACAATATCTGCTTGAAGCCAAAGCTGCTCAGATGCTATTCCTGGGGACTGAGAAATTTGTTTGATCAGAAGGTGGTCTCTTCTTGCTAGAGAGCATGGTGGCTTATAATTAGTTGGGATTCAAAGACTGAATGAGCATCAGACACATTTCTGTTAGTTAAGTAAAATATCAAAAATTGGCATAAATAAGCAACAGGAATTTAATAATACTGTTGCCTTTGAAAAGACTTGAATGACTCAGACCACATTTTCTTTGGCTATTCTGAATTCTTGCATTTTAAGAGAACAAGGTATGGGGCACAGTGGAATACTGGTGTCTCAGTTTCCTCTGTTGTGTGGATTGAGCTGTGCTGCTGTGTGTGGGCATAAGGGAGGCACCCACCTGATGAACCACAATTGAACAATCTACCTATTTAAACCTGATCTTAGGACCTACAGTCAATCAGCAAGCTTTTATTGAGTATGTGTGTACATACAGGCATGCTGGAGTTGACAGTGCCTGAGCGGAAACATGGAGTGGATGTAATGACTCCTTTACTGCAGGTCTTAAAGGGTGATTTTGTTTGGAATTCCCCAAGTAATTGAAGTAAAGTGTTTTGGATTCTAATGGTGAAAAGAATTTCTTCTGCTTTTCAAAACGGTAGAAGAAAGCATGAGCCATGGTAAGCAGAGACATAGCAGATATTTTTAAAAGGTCCAAATAGAACATCTAGAGATGAGCATCTGAGATGAGAAATGTACTGGATGGGATTGATGGAAGATGAGGCCTTGCAGGAGAAAGGATTAGTGAGTTTGACATCACAACAGAAACAATCCAAAATGAAACACAGAAAGATAAAAGTTGAAGAAGAATGAACAGAGCATCCGTGAACTGTTGACATTAAGCAACAATGACAACAAAATAGTATGTGTAAAATGTTAGGAAACGCAAACAGTAGACACCACTGCAGAATGAAAAGTGATGAATGGCCTCTCTCCCCAGTCTTCACCCCCATTCTTTCCCCAGTGATTACCATTATTCCCAGTGCCTTGCAATTCCTGGCAGAAAACTGAATATGCCCGTTTCCATGTATTTGAGAGGCAGTCCACCCCAGGTTTGAGGAGAGTTGACCAAGAGGCAACAGTCAAATAGTTTTATCCAGTTCTGTAGCTGTATAATTCCGTAAACCAATTTCCTTCTATAGCATCCAAGGAGTTTTGTGGAACATAATTGTGAGGACAAAGGGTTCCATAGCTGAGAACGTTTGGAAAACTTCTGGGTTAACAGAACCCAGCGGGATTAGTTACTGTTGTCTCAGCAGAGCTCCGGTCTCTGATGGAGGAGAGAGCAAGCAGTATTTCCCAGTCTTCTTTGACCAAGGAACCCCTTCAAGGAAGGCTGTGCCCTCTCACGACTACCTTTTGGAGAATGAGTGGCATCTACAGTGTGGTGCATGTGAGCCTGAAGATGGGCAACATGAGAGAGAGAGCACAGGTGCCCAGACCAGTTGAGAGCTGGCCAACAAAGAACCTAGACTGAGCAGTGTTGGAGGTTAAATCCACATACCAAGTGATGCCTCGTGGAGCTGAGCATCGGTTTAAGAGTTAATTAAAACAAAAGTCTCCTTGGGGGAAGGTGGTGACTAAGCAGCAGTTGAAGTTAGTTACAGAAAAAGGAAAGGTGAAGTGTAAAGAGGCAGGCTCTGCCCCTTGTGGTAAGTGGAAGCAGGGGGGTGTGGGGGCCCATTTCCACAAGTGTAACAGTAGCAAGAACAGAAGGCATGCTTGTTACCTGTGTGGTCCTGTTCACTTGTCTTATGTTTTCTGAGTCTCAGCACCATCATCTGCCCCAGGGGGATTATAACCTGTTACTAATATCTTTTGAACACTTACTCTGGCCAGTCATTCTCTACATGCTTGACAGGAAGTAACTGATTTCTTTTCACAACAAACCCGGAAGTACGCTTTTTGAGAAAACAGAGACACAGAGAGGTTAAGTTATTTAGCCAAGGTCACCCAGCTTATAAATGGCAGTGATGAGAATCAAACTCAGAGATTATTTTCTGCCATGCCCACATGGGATGTTGTAAAGGTAAAAAAAACAAAGATCTATCGGATCTATGGCACGGATAAAGTGATCCCTAAAATGTTAGGGCTTTCCTTCCTGTACATAATAATTTTATGGAGCACTTAATAAAGGTATTATTTGAATAAATGTTTTACAGCTCTAATAGCATGTAATATTTCTTGAGCACTCACTATGTGCTGGGAACTGTGCAAACCTTTTGCATGTTATATCTTAAGCTCACAGCAACCCTAGGTTGACACATCAATTATCCTCTCTTTTTTAAATAGGTGAGGAAATTCAGGCAGAGGGTGATTTTGAGTTTCATATCCAAAGTCACACAATTAGTGACTGGTGGAGCTGAGGAGGCATCATGACTTCTGTCAAAGACCGGAAACTGTTACAAAGTGATTAAAATTTTGAATCACACAACTTCCCAAAGAGTGAATTCATTGGGGAGGAAATACGGAAATAGGAAAAAAAATTGGAGATATAGAATCAAGGAGCAACAGATATGGGGCAGTGGTTCTCCATTGCTGGGTAACATATCATCTGCAGATTTAGTGGCTTAAAACAATAACAGTTTATTCCTCATTATTCTGTGGGTTGGCCAGGTTGTTCCTCTTCTGGTTTTACTTGGCCCATTCATGTAGTTGCATTTAGTTGTAGGGTTGGGAGCTCCAAACTGGCCTCACTCTCAGGTCTGGCAGTTGGTGCTGGCTGTTGGCTGGGGCTTGCGTTCTCCCCATGTGACCATCATCTTCTAGCAGACTCCACTGGACTTCTTCATAGCATGGTGAGCTCAGGGTCCAAGAAGACAAGACTGGAAGCTGTCCGGTCTCGTAAGCTCCCAAATTCACACATCACTTTCACCTATGCTATTGGTCAAAGCAAGTCACAAGGACAGCCTGGCTTCAGGAAGTTGGAGAAATCTCATTTATGGAGGGAAGTATTGGGAAAGTCACATTACTAAGACACATAGACATTGGGAGCCATTATTATAACCATCTACCACGCTAGGTTGAGGACAGAAGGCAGCCAGGAAGAGAATGGCATTTGCATAGAAAGAACAGGAAGTATTTGTTTCCATTTATATCTTTTAATTCTGACTCAAAGGATACCAAAAATCTCATTATAAATCTGAATAATGAAAAAGAGTTGTTTGGGGAGTGATGATAAAGGAAACTCAAGCTTTTGTTGTTTTATCACTGTAGGATGATTCATTTTATAAGTTAAGAAAAAGTTGACGATTAATGAGAGCATATCCATGAAGTATTTAGAGCTTCTTGTAAGGAGAGAACTACATCAATATTAAAGTAATCATCAAACAGCTATCAAAATGCCATTTAAGAGAAGACAGGTACTATTTCCCACCTGGAAGAATTATCTTCTGATTTTCAGGGGCCTTCCAGCCTGGATTTGTGTTGATTCATTTTGCCCACTTCTCTTGACAAGGAGTAGAGTGAGAGCTTTTGCAAGGTTAGCATTTACAGGTGACTTTGTACTAAGGAAGGACTTGAGCCCCTCTTCCCAAGGAGCAAGGGGTCAGTGTGTATGGAAGGTTCTACCTCTGGTGCAGCCCCTTTCCCTGTCCTTGAAAACGGGCGGAGAGGCAAGCTGAGCAGAGGAAATCCCTGCTGAGGGTGAGGAAGGACCCCTGACAAGCAGTAGCTGCCCTCTCATCACAGGGACAGCCAGCCAAAGCACTGGGGGCCTTCCTTGACTGAGTTGGACTTGGAGAAATGCACATTTTACTGGAATTGAAACCCACACAGATCTCAGTTCCACACTTACCTGGAAGGTCTCCTCTGTGCACTCCAAGCCATGAGGGAGGGGGATTCCTGTAGGGCAGCTGAGGACCTGCGGTGAGAGCTGTTTTGTGATCTGATGTGGCCTGTATCCCTAGTCCCTTCCAGAGAAGGATACCTTTTTCTGGACCGGGCGTGGTGGCTCAAGCCTGTAATCTCAGCACTTTGGGAGACTGAGGCAGGCAGATCACGAGGTCAGGAGATTGAGACCATCCTGGCCAACATGGTGAAACCCCAACTCTACTAAAAATACAAAAATTAGCTGTGCATGGTGGCACTTGCCTGTAATCCCAGCTACTAGGGAGGCTGAGGCAGGAGAATCGCTTGAACTAGGGAGTTGGAGGTTGCAGTGAGCTGAAATCATGCCACTGCACTCCAGCCTGGTGACAGAGTGAGACTCTATCTCAAAAAAAATAAAATAAAATAAAATAAAGAAAGAAAGAAAAATAGCTTTTTCTTCTGAAAATCATAAGGCATATCTTCCTAGAGGGCCAGTGTAATGTGCGTATTCATTAAATATTTGAGTGGCACCATGTGCTGGACACTGTTCTGGGAACGGAGGCTCAGCCATGGGCAAGGTGGACACAATCTCTGCTCTCCTGGAGCTTCAAAGAGTGCTCCAGAAGGGGAGGGGGCCCCTGCAAAAGTTCTGAGCCTGGAGGAATTTGGCAGATTACAGTAGCAGAGGGATGGTAACTTAGCAGGGACTGAGGACTTGGAGGTGGGCTGAAGTAGACCCATTAGCATCCACTTATAAGTGCTGGTAAGAAATTTAGATTTTCTGTTCAGTGTGATGGAGGCTGTTAAAAGAGTTTGAGAGTGAGCAGATACGATTCACATGTTTCAAAGGTCCTTCTAAGCTGTTGGGAAGGGAGGCAAGAGAAGAATCTGGTAGTGAAGACACTTTTGGGTGGAGATAAGGAGGGAAGGAAGAGATGCAGGAGGCTCAGCCTGATGAGATGGTGGCTTGGGCTAGGGTGATTACAAACCAAGAACGTGTGTGTGTGTGTGTGTGTGTGTGTGTGTGTGTGTGTGTGTGTGTATTTAGTAGATTGCAAATTCTGCACTCATTTCAACAGCAATGCTTGGATCTTCAAAGAAACTTGACCCTCATGATGGGCCACTTTGGGCTGTGGCTCCAGCCCACGTCCTGCCACCTTATGGTAAGGGAGACAAGGTGGAGACTGAGAAGCACTATCATGCAGAAACTATTGTGTTAGGACAAGTAGATATCCCTCTGGAAAAAGAAATAATGGGGGTGTTTCTAAACTTTATATTTTATTGTATTAATCAGTCTCTTTTTATACCACTACCACACTGTTTATACTAGCTATGGCGTGATAATATGTTTTAATATCTGCTAGGACTAGTTGCCTCTTAAGGCTCCTTTTTTTTTTTTTTTTTTTTTTT